>NW_025318989.1:0-25576 GCF_016746245.2 Drosophila santomea
CTCCACGCATCGGAAAGGCATGGTTTTCTATTTTCGTGTGCCTCACTACAAAGGCACTTCACATCGAGGTTGTTAGTGAGCTAAATACACAGGCTTTCATCGCAGCCTTTCAACGATTCATCGCCCGCCGAGCGAAGCCTACTGACCTGTATTCGGACAACGGAACTACATTTCATGGAGGCAAGCAAACTTTGGATGACATGAGACGTCTGGCCATTCAACAAGCCAAAGATGAGAACTAGCAGGATTCTTTGCCAATGAAGGGATTTCTTGGCACTTATACCCCCGTCTGCTCCCATTTTGGAGGGATGTGGGAAGCTGAAGTTCGCTCAATTAAACTCCATATGAAACGGATACTTGGATCAAAGGCTTTAACGTTTGAGGAGCTCTCTACTGTCCTGACCGAATGAAGCTATCCAGAGTTCACGCCGCTGTGCCAACTGGGGATAATTCTTTGGATCCACTGACGCCTGCTCATTTTTTGACTGGATCTCCGTATACTGCATTGCCTGAACCCTGTCGCCTGGATATGCAAGTCAATCGATTGGAGAGGTGGAATCAGCTGCAAGCCATGGTTCAAGGCTTTTGGAAAGGTGGCATATGGAATACCTGACATCTCTTCATGAGCGGACAAAGTGGCATCTGGAAACCGAGAATCTGAAGATCGACACACTGGTAGTACTCAAGGAGCCCAATCTACCGCCCTCTAAATGGATTTTTGGCCGCATCACCGCAGTGCACGCAGGAATCGACGACAAGGTCCGAGTCGTTACAGTGAAGACTGCTCACGGATTATACAAACGCCCAATTGCCAAAATCGCTGTACTGCCTCTCTGCTGAACAACCGTTCAGAGGGGCCGGTATGTTTGGGAACGAGACACCCTGTATGCGCGAACAAGTCACCCTATATCTTTGTTTACATTATCATTTGTCTGCAGCTTCAGCGGAGCTTATCAGCGGAATCAATGTAAGCATCGCACCGCTGTAATTGTCCGCGAGCTTGCCCAGTACTTTTCCAAACTTCTAACTCCCTTCTAACTGTAACTTGTTTACGTCTTATGCTAGTTTAATCGTATGGCGTGAGTACAGCCAAAGCTTAAGTTAGTCACATTTTTGATCTGCAAGAAAACGTACGCATCGGTGTCGAACTAATTAATATTAAGTGTCTGAAATTAACCAATAAATCAAACTAAACAGTATCACTGGCGGGTTTATTTATGAACACAATATATGTTCCGATAACATATAGCGCAGGCAATACAGTTCTTCTGGCAGCCAGATCACAAGTTATTCGGAAATTAGACATTAATGCTGTGAATGATTACATATTTGTTCCTAATCAGGAAATACACAATGGGATTTATGTTGCAAATACAATAGCAGCATCCAAACATTTATACATTTGATTTCGAAATACAACTAATTTCGATCAATTGGTCAAAGTAAACAAAATCCAATATGAAAATTTAAAAGATTATGACATTCATAATACCAACACTAAAAATAGAAGCGAACAAGTACTTTCAAAACTAAAGACAAATTTTCCAGAGCAATTCAAAAATCAATTAACTGAATCACACACAGTATAGTGATGTATTCGGACTGGAAACCGAACCAATATCAACAAACAACTTTTATAAACAAACTTTAAGACTTAAAGATGATGAACCCATTTATATAAAAACTACAGAAGCCCGCATAGCAATATTGAAGAAATTCAAAAACAAGTAGGGAAATTAATTAGCGACAAAATCGTCGAACCGTCTGTATCCGAGTATAACAGCCCACTCTTGTTAGTTCCGAACAAATCATTACCAAATTCGCAAGAAAAGAAATGGCGATTAGTAATTGACTATCGTCAAATAAATAAAAAACTACTTTCTGACAAATTTCCACTCCCTAGAATTGATGACATTTTAGATCAACTAGGTCGAGCTAAATAGGCATGAAAACCTTGACTTGATGTCAGGTTTCCACCAAATAGAACATATCGCTTCACGCGATTACCATTTGGTTTTAAAATAGCACAAAATTAATTTCATTCTCGGGTTTCGAACCCTCTCAGGCATTCCTTTATATGGATGACTTAATGGTGATATGATGTTCAGAAAAACACATGATTAAAAACTTAACTGGCGTTTTTAATGTATGTAGGAAATATAACCTAAAGTTGCATCCAGAAAAATGTTCATTTTTCATGCACGAAGTGACATTCCTAGGTCACAAATGCACAGACAAAGGAGTATTGCCAGTTGATAAGAAATATGACGTCATCAAAAATTATCCTGTCCCTCATGATGCGGATAGCGCAAGACGATTTGTAGCATTCTGCAACTATTATCGTCGATTTATAAGGAACTTCGCCGACTATTCACGGCACATAACTAGATTATGTAAAAATAATGCCCCTTTTGAATGGTTAAGCGAATGCCAGAACGCATTCGAATACCTTAAAGAAAATCTTATGCACCCCACATTATTACAATATCCTGATTTTCGCAAAGAATTTTGCATTATAACGGATGCTAGTAAACAAGCTTGCGGAGCAGTTCTAACTCAGAACCGTAACGGGATTCAGCTCCCAATAGCTTATGCATCAAGTTCATTTACAAAAGGAGAAAGCAATAAGAGTACAACGGAACAAGAACTAGCGGCAATTCATTGGGCAATTACCCATTTTAGACCATATGTTTATGGCAAACATTTCACCATTAAAACGAGCCACAGACCTTTAATGGTCCTATTTTCTATGACTAATCCCAGTTCTAAATTAACTCGCATGCGGCTAGAGCTTAAAGAATACGACTTCACTGTAGAATACCTTAAGGGGAAAGATAATTTTTTAGCAGACGCACTCTCGCGTATAAATATAACAGAACTCAAAGACATGCAACATAAAGTCCTGAAAGTCACTACCAGGCAACAAAGTAGACAAGATAAAAACTGTACAGTAACAAATAAGGAACTATTGCCTAGGCAAAGTATCCAAAATGTATCTAAGCCCAACGTACACGATGTCATAACAAATGATGATGTACGAAAAGTAGTGACCTTGCGAATAACTGAATCTATTTGTTTACTAAAACGAGGAAATAAAGTTATTGCAAGAATTGATGTTGACGATTTATATACCAATGGAATTTTTGATTAGGTCAGTTCTTCCAAAGCTTGAAATGCAAGCCGGTATACTAAAAATCAGACAACTCAAATTGGCACCGAGTGAAAAAATCTTGAAACCATTTCAATAGATAATTTCAAAAATACGGGGAATATAAAATTAAAATCATTAAGAGAAGCGCTACTCCAGCCGGTGACCATTATAAAAACTGAAAAAGAGATACAATCAATACTGTCTACATATCATGACGATCCAATTCAAGGAGGTCATGCAGGCATTACAAGAACGCAAGCGAAAATAAAAAGACACTATTATTGGAAAAAATATGACTCGACATATAAAAGAGTACATACGTAGATATCACAAAGACCCCAATGACTCACACAGAAACCCCAACAAATGCTTTTGATATAGTGATAGTGGACACAGTAGGTCCACAACCGAAATCAGAATATAGCAACGAATACATCGTCACACTTATATGTGATCTAGTAATCATACCGGTTGCAAACAAAAGTGCAAATACTGTCACAAGAGCTATATTCGAAATTTTATACTAAAGTACGGTCCAATGAAGACGTTCATTTCGGACATGGGTACCGAGTATAAAATAAAGTAATTTTAGGTATGTGCAAATACATAAAGATAGAAAACCTAACATCTACCGCATATCATCACCAAACTTTAGGGACAATAGAACGAAGTCATAGAACATTCAATAAATACATTCGTTCATACATCTTTGCAGATAAAACTGATTGGGACGTTTGGATACAATATTTTACATATTGTTTCAACACAACACCATCAGTCATGCATGATTACTGTCCATATGAACTAGTCTTTGGAAGATTACCAAGGCAGTTCGCAAATTTTAATAAAACAGATAGAATAGAACCACTGTATAATGTAGAAGATTACTATAAGAAAATAAAATTTAGATTAAAAATAGCATATAAAAGAGCTAAACTTATGTTAGAAAAAGCGAAGTCTTATAGAAAACAACTTTATGATATGAAAACTTCATATTTTCAATTAAAAATGGGAGATAAAGTTATACTAAGGAACGAAACGGGTCATAAGTTAGATCCAGTATATTTAGGTCCTTAAACTGTAGAAACCATAGAAGACTGAGATAACATAGTAATTAGAGATACAAAGCAAAAGAAACAAAAAGTACATAAGGATAGACTACAAATATATAATCAATGAAACGTTTCATTTCACTTAAGAAAAGGTCTGATCAACCACAAAAAAAAAAAGCAAAACAAAAAAAAACACAAAATTTATTTTAAGAAAGTTAAACATAAAACAAAAAATTACGTTTATCAACATAAATTTTTGTATTATTCAGTCATTACACAAAAATGCTTTGAGACAAAACATTGCTAATAATTAATAAGAAAAATCAATATCATTAAAAAAAAAATTTTAATTAATTTTAAAAATATTAATATTGAGAACTAAATGACTACATGTATTACGTCATTTCTTTTAAAAGGGAGGTGTAGCAGATCTACCCTATTAATATACTAAATTAATGGGTACAACTTATCTTCAAAACATTGTGACCGTTTGTCATAATAAACATAACGTTCAAGTACCCAAAAGACCACCAACAATTACACAAGTGTTCCAGCGCTCAAGTAATATGATCTAACGCTTATACATAGGCCGATCGCGGAGCGTGGGAATGCTGAGCATGCACTTTGCAGCTCAAGTGGTCAAACCATACATGACATATGCATGCCTTCTGCATACATATGTATATGTGTATGGAACTATATGTATATAATAATAAGTACGATATATACGGGTCAGCTCAGCCCGTTGAGCGCATAAGAAACATTCGAATAAAGTAACTCTAACTGAGCAGACGCTCTGACTCTAAAAATACTGAACCTTCTTTGGGATCCCTGCGAACATCATAGATGGCACTGGAGCCGGTCCGCTACGTAAGAAAGTTGAAATATTATTTCGAATTTTTATTAATTCCAACTTCTTATAATTGAAGAATAACTTATCAGTACGACCACCTCGTCTATCTACATTCCTTAGTTCTGATCTAACTATGGTTATGTAACTCTCTGAAGATGGTCTTTTTACGCCAGCATGTATGCTAGGGAATGCCAGTTCTTCAGAATCAAAATCGAGAACCTGTTGAGGCCTAACCTGTCCATATTCCATTCTTCGTTTGAGGTGGAGCTGAATTACCTCCGCCTCATTGAAAGCTCGTGGAAGAGACGTCACGATATTGCTTACTGAAATAGGGACAGTGACAACTGCTCCTTTTATAGCACTTTGACGCTCGTCACCTATTGACTTAATTATCATAAATGGAAGGCGAGGTGAAATCAGTCGTTCTTCCAAGGGAGTTAGACCCCTCAAAGAGTTATGAATTTCTGGGAAATCTAAGTGGCTGGCCGTCAGTCGGGTGATGGACAAGGGGAATAACGTGTAGTTTCAAGCTTGCTAGAAGAACGCGCCGTAATTGTCTATACACCCGGAAGTGCGACTATACTCTCAACGCGAGGGAGGCTTCTAGAAACTCACTTCCCGGGAAACAACCAAAACGCTCTCACCCACCATGAAACAAACGCCACACTGGCAAGTATAAAAGTGTGCATAGACCCAAAGGTCCTCCATTGAACCATACACAGCTTTAAACCATACAAATCTGCAGGTACAGACAAAATCATACCCGCACAAATCCAGCATGCGGGAAATGCAGCCAAAAACTGGGTTCTTGACATTTTTAGGACTTCAGACCAATCAGTCTGTCATCCTTCCTACTAAAGACCCTTGAAAGAATCATCGGCCTGCATCTGAGATCAACTCTCAACCCTAGTCTCATTACAGACACGCAACACGCCTACAAGAAAGGGAAATCGACAGAGACAGCACTACATTCTCTCGTCTCCAAGATAGAAAAATCAATGTCCCAAAAGGAATATGCACTGGTAGCTTTCCTGGACATAGAAGGAGCTTTTAACAACGTCATCCCAACGGCGATTTCCGGATCCCTGACAGACCTTGAAGTGGACCGCCACTTGGTGGGACTCATAAACCAACTGCTCACCTGCGGGAAGGATAGGTCTTCACTGGGCGCGTCAACCCTCAATAGGAGAGGCACTCCGCAAGGAGGCGTCCTATCCCCACTTCTATGGAACATAGCAGTCAACTCGATAAAAAAGCTTCAATAGCACTCTTCACGAGCAAGAAAGCAATGGGGCTCAAATGGGGCATGACACCCTATATAGTAAACTGGATATATACGTCCATCGTCAGACCAATACTACTGTACGGAGTCGTGGTATGGTGGCCGGCTCTGAAAAAGAAATCCAGCATAAAAATGCTAGCAAAAATGCAAAGAGCTGCGGCACTCTGCATCAGCAGTGCTTTACGCACCACCCACAAACGAAGCCCTAAATGCCATACTCAACCTCTCAAGCCCAGAACTAGCTGGCATGGAACAGGCTACAGTAGCGGCAATCAGGCTTAGAGATACCAAACAGTGGAACGCACAAGAAGTGGGTCACTAATGTATCCTAAAAAATATTCAAATAGTCCCCTCCAGGACAGACTACTGCACTCCCACGGAGTACATACAAACACCTTTCCACACAATCATTCTAGAGAGGGATGATTGGAACTCACAAATACCTGGCCCCCAGAATGCTATATGCTTTTATACGGACGGGTCAAAACTACATAACAGAGTAGGAGTTTACTCCGAACAGCTAGGCCTACGCACCTCGTTCAGACTCCCCGATCATTGCAGCGTCTTCCAGGCTGAAGTGGCATCAATAAGGGAGGCCCTAAAACACTTAAAATCACTAAAGCCAGAAGGCTCACGTGTAAACATTTTCAGTGACAGCCAAGCAGCTATCAAATCGATTGGCTCAATCTCTAGTCACTCGAAAACAGTATCGAATTGCCGATCATCTTTACACGAGATGACACAACAATACGTAATTAGCCTTATATGGGTACCCGGACACAGGGACATAGAAGGCAACTGCATCGCAGATGAACTAGCTCGAGAAGGCATCACAGGGCATTGGTTGATAGGCACCCATGCCAGAAGACTAAATGCCCCGTATAATGATTTCTGTCGTAGCTGTAGGGACGAAGAAATGGAAGACACAGTATAGCAAGCGAAAAGACTTGCTTAATTAGGAAGCAGATTCCTGATAGACACGTCCGACCTGTCCGACACCGATCCACAAATTCATACAAAAATTCACCAGCGCCTCTGGCTGGGGAAACTGCTAACTTCTCACAAACCTCTACGGGCAAAAATGGAAAACATACACGGTATCACAACGGACCTCTAATGGTCTAAGTGCGTCGGATAACCGACGGCCGGTAAAACCTAACCTAACCTAACCTAACCTAAGCGGCTTTAATGTTGCTGTGACAAGTTTTGCAAAACTTGAAAAGATTACCTGTGAAAGCAAGATGTCTTGCATTTTAGTATATATCTTCCCTGAACTCGTTCTTCCAAATAAGACCTAGAAAGCGTACTTATTTGCTTGAGAAACTACAATCCTTTGCAACAAAAGAAAATCTGATCTGGGTCTGATCCTAATAGTCCTATTTTCTTGAACTATATCAAGTCTAATCTCCTGACTTCGAAGTGCATTCCGAAGATTTTCTGCTTCCCTATTTGCACTAAGGCTTCTATACTGACTAACTCTTTGACTAATATTTCTAATTGCATCGATCGTTGCTTGTCGAGCAGCTAATCGTGCGCTTCGTCGAGCAAGTGCATTTCTCGCCTGCTCGACTGCCCTGCGATCCCTACCGGCCCTAGCCCTATCACGCTCTCTTTCTAATAAGCGTTCCTGTGTATCTCTTGCAAGTGCTCGACGCAGGGTATTTGCTTCTTCTCAGCCGCGCGATACACGATATCCAAGCGCCTTCTTCTATGGTTGGCAGTGTTTTGCTCCTGCTAAACTCGCTAATTTGTCGCCTTTTAGAACGACGTCGAGTATAGGCTGCTTGCTCAATTGCGCGAAGAGCGGGATCAAATCGTCAAATAGAACGGCGCCGAGTATTGGCTGCTTGCTCAGTTGCGCGAAGAGGAGGATCCAAGCGTCTTTTCCTATGGCCGGAAGTATTTTGAACCTGCTTAATACTTAACAGAAAAATAATAATATAAGAATGAGTATTTAAAAAGACTCAAGCTTATATTATTATTTTAAATAGCAAAATAATTTAATTAATAGCATACGAAGAATAAGTCGTTATTAAGACTAACGCTTGCAGCACTATTAAACAAATAAGTGTAAATATGTAAAATATGTGTGTATAAAAATATACAAATTATTATTTAAAAAGTAATAATTCTTATATTCTTATATTAGAATAGACTAAAATTTGCTGTGAAAAATAGCGAAATAATATTAAGTTTCTTAAGAGTCTATAAACAGACTTAAGCTTAAATTAAATTATTATATGAAACAACCTAACTAAATTAATAGTGTTATAAGTACAAGTCTTTAAGAAGACTTAAACTTTTAGTACTATTAAGATTATATACGCTAAGTACGTATATGAATAAAAATATAAGAGTAAGCTTTTAAAAATGGGAAAATTTATAGAATATATTAAGATTAAACGAGAAAAAATAAATAATAATAAGTAAAGAAGTCTTTAAAAAGACTTAAGTCTTAACTTATTATTATTATACCCGTTACTCGTAGAATAAAAGGGTATACTAGATTCGTTGAAAAGTATGTAACAGGCAGAAGGAAGCGTTTCCGACCATATAAAGTATATATATTCTTGATCAGGATCAATAGCCGATTCGATATGAACATGTCCGTCTGTCCGTCCGTCCGTCTGTCCGTCTGTCCGTCTGTCTGTCCGTCCGTATGAACGCTGAGATCTCAGAAACTACAAAAGCTAGAAAGTTGAGACTAAGCATACAATTTCCAGAGACATAGACGCAGCGCAAGTTTGTCGATTCATGTTGCTACGCCCACAAACCGCCAAATGCTGCCACGCCCACACATTTGAAAAATGTTTTGAAATTTTTCCATTTTTGTATAGGTCTTGTAAATTTCTATCGATTTGCCAAAAAACTTTTTGCCACGCCCACTCTAACGCCCACAAATCGCCCAAAGCTGCTACGCCCACACTTTTGAAAAATGTTTTGATATTTTTTCATTTTTGTATTAGTCTTGTAAATTTCTATCGATTTGCCAAAAAACTTTCTGCCACGCCCGCTATAACGCCTACAAACCGCCAAAAACTGTGTTTAAGACTCTCCTTCTCCCTTCCACTAGCTGAGTAACGGGTATCAGATAGTCGGGGAACTCGACTATAGCGTTCTCTCTTGTTTTCATAGTAAAATTCTTCGCAATTTCTTTGAATCAAATCTACCTGTTCGTTTCTCCACGGAGAAAAGAGCATTACTAGTGTTCTAAAATAATTTATCCTATCTGTATTAATATTAAATGGCCTATACCTAATAATACTAGCCTTATTTCCTTCCCTAATAAAGCCACTTGGATCCCGGAGCGGAAAATATACATCTCCTAAAACGTCATTGCCTTCTTCAGTGTAATCGTCACTACTTGCCCTCTGACGAGTACTTAGAAATCTCATAATTTGCTGAAAAATCGGCTGCACACAGGCCTTCATGGAAATCTAGTCATTGTTCGTATCTATCCAGCAATTCTTTCAGAAATATGACAGTTTAATTCTGAGACATATTTTGAAGGTCGCGTGTAGGTATAAGCGGAGGGAAGGTGGAGGGAAGGTGTTTATATGAACGCACTTATTACTTGCTTCGGACAACGCCATTCCCAGACAACAACACACGGCTTCCTGAGCAGATATCTCAGTGCCTGAAGTAAACTTCTGACCGAGATACTGTAGCTTTTGTTGAATGCTTGAATTGCCTCTTCTAATGTCATTAGCTGCTTCTGCATCAACTTCGAAATACCCCGTTGGGATTTGTTAATATAGGTAATAATGTAGCTACAGCAAGCAAAAGGGTCCAAAATTAACTGGATATCCATATTTGCCCTTTGCATAGAAAGAATGTGTTTATTATAAGCATTTACTTAAATTTCTGCAAATGTTCTCTTCAGGAAAATCTGTGGTTTTTTTTCAAACTAGACCTAATAGCAAAAATGTAGTCGTCGTAACTGAGGCTCACATGGTTGTGAGAAAGAAAATTTTCAAATATGCTTAAATGGCTTATCTTGTCATCTGCATGATTGCGAAGTAGAAAATCTCGAATTTTTTTTAAGTTTTCGTGATGAAGAGAATTTTGAGCTTCGGGAAGTGGATTTAATATTTCCGTCCGGGGCATTGGAGGGTATGGAATACCAAAACGACAAATAGATTGTCCCCGCACTTTTTTAAGACACGAATGCCCGTGCTTATGCTTTTGGTGTTCAATATACGGAGCCAAATCTGGGTTTGTAACATCCACAGTTACAAACTGATTAATGAAGGCTATTACAGTATGCATAGACTCTTCATTGTTTAAATCCACTTTGGGGAATCTTTCAGCCAAAACATGTCGTGAGCATGAGGCGAACCTCTCTGTTGAAACTCAACTCGCCAGTAATAGGTAGTAACGAAGTTACTTCCAAAGACACCCCCAGGCTTTTTCATAAGTTTTAAAACTTCTCTATATCTGTAATCAAAATATTTAGCGCACGTCACTGGGTCTGTTCTTATAAGACGCGCCTTTTCCCTAAACTGCAAATTTGAAGCCAGAGCAGTACTAACAGCTCTGGCCACCTAGTTTCAGCGGCCGATAAAGTTATGAAAAAAGTTGGCAGCCCAAGTTGGCGAATCATGGCCATGACCTTTATCTTCTCATCTTCCCAGTGAGCAGGAGACGTGCGAATATCCCTAAGGATCCTATATCCCTCATCATGACAAATAAGGTTGCTCATAAAATCTTCATTAAGTACAGAAGCTGTGATGGCACTGGAGGCGCTCCGCTTACGTAAGCAAGCTGAAATATTATGTCGAATTTTTATTAATTCCAACTTCTTATAATTAAAGAATAACTTATCAGTTCGACCACCTCGTCTATCTACATTCCTTAGTTCTAATCTAACTATGGTTGTGTAACTCTCTGAAGATGGTCTTTTAATGCCAGCATATATGCTAGGGAATGCCAGTTCTTCAGAATCAACATCTAGAATTACGTCGAGAGGCTTTTGGGCTTCACCTGTCCATATTCCATTCTTCGCTTGAGGTGGAGCTGAATTACCTCAGCCTCATTGAAAGCTCTTGGAAGAGACGTCACGATATTGCTTACTGAAATAGGGACAGTGACAATTGCTCCTTTAATAGCACTTTGACGCTCGTCACCTATTGACTTAATTATCATAAATGTAAGGCGAGGTGAAATCAGTCGTTCTTCCAAGGGAGTTAGACCCCTCAAAGAGTTATGAATTTCTGGGAAATCTAAGTGGCTGGCCGTCAGTCGGGTGATGGACAAGGGAATAACGTGTAGTTTCAAGCTTGCTAGAAGAACGCGCCGTAATTGTCTATACACCCGGAAGTGCGACTATACTCTCAACGCGAGGGAGGCTTCTAGAAACTCACTTCCCGGGAAACAACCAAAACGCTCTCACCCACCATGAAACAAACGCCACACTGGCAAGTATAAAAGTGTGCATAGACCCAAAGGTCCTCCATTGAACCATACACAGCTTTAAACCATACAAATCTGCAGGTACAGACAAAATCATACCCGCACAAATCCAGCATGCGGGAAATGCAGCCAAAAACTGGGTTCTTGACATTTTTAGGACTTCAGACCAATCAGTCTGTCATCCTTCCTACTAAAGACCCTTGAAAGAATCATCGGCCTGCATCTGAGATCAACTCTCAACCCTAGTCTCATTACAGACACGCAACACGCCTACAAGAAAGGGAAATCGACAGAGACAGCACTACATTCTCTAGTCTCCAAGATAGAAAAATCAATGTCCCAAAAGGAATATGCACTGGTAGCTTTCCTGGACATAGAAGGAGCTTTTAACAACGTCATCCCAACGGCGATTTCCGGATCCCTGACAGACCTTGAAGTGGACCGCCACTTGGTGGGACTCATAAACCAACTGCTCACCTGCGGGAAGGATAGGTCTTCACTGGGCGCGTCAACCCTCAATAGGAGAGGCACTCCGCAAGGAGGCGTCCTATCCCCACTTCTATGGAACATAGCAGTCAACTCGATAAAAAAGCTTCAATAGCACTCTTCACGAGCAAGAAAGCAATGGGGCTCAAATGGGGCATGACACCCTATATAGTAAACTGGATATATACGTCCATCGTCAGACCAATACTACTGTACGGAGTCGTGGTATGGTGGCCGGCTCTGAAAAAGAAATCCAGCATAAAAATGCTAGCAAAAATGCAAAGAGCTGCGGCACTCTGCATCAGCAGTGCTTTACGCACCACCCACAAACGAAGCCCTAAATGCCATACTCAACCTCTCAAGCCCAGAACTAGCTGGCATGGAACAGGCTACAGTAGCGGCAATCAGGCTTAGAGATACCAAACAGTGGAACGCACAAGAAGTGGGTCACTAATGTATCCTAAAAAATATTCAAATAGTCCCCTCCAGGACAGACTACTGCACTCCCACGGAGTACATACAAACACCTTTCCACACAATCATTCTAGAGAGGGATGATTGGAACTCACAAATACCTGGCCCCCAGAATGCTATATGCTTTTATACGGACGGGTCAAAACTACATAACAGAGTAGGAGTTTACTCCGAACAGCTAGGCCTACGCACCTCGTTCAGACTCCCCGATCATTGCAGCGTCTTCCAGGCTGAAGTGGCATCAATAAGGGAGGCCCTAAAACACTTAAAATCACTAAAGCCAGAAGGCTCACGTGTAAACATTTTCAGTGACAGCCAAGCAGCTATCAAATCGATTGGCTCAATCTCTAGTCACTCGAAAACAGTATCGAATTGCCGATCATCTTTACACGAGATGACACAACAATACGTAATTAGCCTTATATGGGTACCCGGACACAGGGACATAGAAGGCAACTGCATCGCAGATGAACTAGCTCGAGAAGGCATCACAGGGCATTGGTTGATAGGCACCCATGCCAGAAGACTAAATGCCCCGTATAATGATTTCTGTCGTAGCTGTAGGGACGAAGAAATGGAAGACACAGTATAGCAAGCGAAAAGACTTGCTTAATTAGGAAGCAGATTCCTGATAGACACGTCCGACCTGTCCGACACCGATCCACAATTCATACAAAAATTCACCAGCGCCTCTGGCTGGGGAAACTGCTAACTTCTCACAAACCTCTACGGGCAAAAATGGAAAACATACACGGTATCACAACGGACCTCTAATGGTCTAAGTGCGTCGGATAACCGACGGCCGGTAAAACCTAACCTAACCTAACCTAACCTAAGCGGCTTTAATGTTGCTGTGACAAGTTTTGCAAAACTTGAAAAGATTACCTGTGAAAGCAAGATGTCTTGCATTTTAGTATATATCTTCCCTGAACTCGTTCTTCCAAATAAGACCTAGAAAGCGTACTTATTTGCTTGAGAAACTACAATCCTTTGCAACAAAAGAAAATCTGATCTGGGTCTGATCCTAATAGTCCTATTTTCTTGAACTATATCAAGTCTAATCTCCTGACTTCGAAGTGCATTCCGAAGATTTTCTGCTTCCCTATTTGCACTAAGGCTTCTATACTGACTAACTCTTTGACTAATATTTCTAATTGCATCGATCGTTGCTTGTCGAGCAGCTAATCGTGCGCTTCGTCGAGCAAGTGCATTTCTCGCCTGCTCGACTGCCCTGCGATCCCTACCGGCCCTAGCCC
Organism: Drosophila santomea; assembly: GCF_016746245.2. Taxonomy (NCBI): domain Eukaryota; kingdom Metazoa; phylum Arthropoda; class Insecta; order Diptera; family Drosophilidae; genus Drosophila; species Drosophila santomea. The sequence goes on from NW_025318989.1 coordinate 13,967, forward strand.
TAGCTCTGTTAGCCCTATCACGCTCTCTTTCTAATAAGCGTTCCTGTGTATCTCTTGCAAGTGCTCGACGCAGGGTATTTGCTTCTTCTCAGCCGCGCGATACACGATATCCAAGCGCCTTCTTCTATGGTTGGCAGTGTTTTGCTCCTGCTAAACTCGCTAATTTGTCGCCTTTTAGAACGACGTCGAGTATAGGCTGCTTGCTCAATTGCGCGAAGAGCGGGATCAAATCGTCAAATAGAACGGCGCCGAGTATTGGCTGCTTGCTCAGTTGCGCGAAGAGGAGGATCCAAGCGTCTTTTCCTATGGCCGGAAGTATTTTGAACCTGCTTAATACTTAACAGAAAAATAATAATATAAGAATGAGTATTTAAAAAGACTCAAGCTTATATTATTATTTTAAATAGCAAAATAATTTAATTAATAGTATACGAAGAATAAGTCGTTATTAAGACTAACGCTTGCAGCACTATTAAACAAATAAGTGTAAATATGTAAATAAGTGTGTATAAAAATATACAAATTATTATTTTAAAAAGTAATAATTCTTATATTCTTATATTAGAATAGACTAAAATTTGCTGTGAAAAATAGCGAAATAATATTAAGTTTCTTAAGAGTCTATAAACAGACTTAAGCTTAAATTAAATTATTATATGAAACAACCTAACTAAATTAATAGTGTTATAAGTACAAGTCTTTAAGAAGACTTAAACTTTAAGTACTATTAAGATTATATACGCTAAGTACGTATATGAATAAAAATATAAGAGTAAGCTTTTAAAAATGGGAAAATTTATAGAATATATTAAGATTAAACGAGAAAAAATAAATAATAATAAGTAAAGAAGTCTTTAAAAAGACTTAAGTCTTAACTTATTATTATTATACCCGTTACTCGTAGAATAAAAGGGTATACTAGATTCGTTGAAAAGTATGTAACAGGCAGAAGGAAGCGTTTCCGACCATATAAAGTATATATATTCTTGATCAGGATCAATAGCCGATTCGATATGAACATGTCCGTCTGTCCGTCCGTCCGTCTGTCCGTCTGTCCGTCTGTCTGTCCGTCCGTATGAACGCTGAGATCTCAGAAACTACAAAAGCTAGAAAGTTGAGACTAAGCATACAATTTCCAGAGACATAGACGCAGCGCAAGTTTGTCGATTCATGTTGCTACGCCCACAAACCGCCAAATGCTGCCACGCCCACACATTTGAAAAATGTTTTCATATTTTTCATTTTGTATTAGTCTTGTAAATTTCTATCGGTTTGCAATAAAACTTTTTGCCACGCCTACTCTCACGCCCACAAACCGCCTAAAGCTGCTATGCCCACACTTTTAAAAAATGTTTTAATATTTTTTCATTTTTGTATTGGTCTTGTAATTTCTATTGATTTGCCTAAAACTTTCTGCCACGTCCACTCTAACGCCCACAAACCGCCAAAAACTGTCTCCCTTCCACTAGATTAGTAATGGGTATCAGATAGTCGGGGAACTCGACTATAGCGTTCTCTCTTGTTTTTCTTTGAATCCTGTAAGGATTTCTTTGGAACTTATTCTCCAAAAAATTTTATTGCTGTTAGTTGTGTTTAGTATTCTGATGTATGTTCCCACAAATATACCATCTTCTATTTCCTGATTATGTATTAGAATTGGGTTGTCCACCGAACTTACGTAAATATGTCTGATAACCTCACAACAAAATGGTATGGTTATCTCAGTGCTATCAATATTATAAAAAGTTGTTATTTGTATTGATTGTTTAATATTATTTGGTCTTAGAATGAAAAAATCACTTTCTGTAGTAAAATCTAATTGGCAATTGAATGTTTTTATGAAGTCGATTCCAACTATTCCGTCACGACGGATCGGAAAATTGTCCTTCACAATATGAAAATTGTGCGGTACTATATAGTTACCGGTTCTCATCTCGGGAAATGTTACCCCTATTGAATTTATCGAACCCTTTCCAATTCCTGTAACTTGCGTTATATTATTTTGATCAATGTCTGACATTACCATTTTGGCTATAATTTGGGATGTTGCGGTTTTGGTTGTTATAGTTATCACCACCTCTGTTGTGGCGGTTATTTCCTCTATATCCTCCACGTCCTCTGTCATTGCCATTGTTATTATTATAGTTGTTGTGTTGGTCATTACTGTGGTTATAATTATTTCTATAATTAACACCTCGACCATTTCCTCGTCCTCGGTAGTTACCTCTGTTGTAACTTCCTTGTCCTCTCTTGGAAAACAAAACGGAACTTGCACTTCCTATCATCTCAGTGCTGCAATGAATGTATTTACTTATAGCTTAATCCATTGTCATAAATGTTCCTGCCTCTAGTATAGTTTTTAGTTTTCCGTGATCGCAATTCTTTGTCATTGTATTGATTGCTTTCTTTGTGCTAAATTTAATAGCATGTTCTGGTTGCAATCCTTCATCTATATATGAAGACTCAAGAGACTTGCAAATTTTCAATTTCATTTGTAAATTGTGTAGCTGTTTTACCTTTTTGGTAAACATTTTCCATTTTGCTCGTACTATGTACGTCCGTTGTGTGTAGGAGACACAACGGACCACTTCTTCTAGTTTCCTGATAATTGCATCAATTGTAACTTAATTTTGGATCCTATAGAGTGTCGTTCCGATAATTTTGATTTTATCACTTCAATGGTAATAGCTTCATGTGGTCCCTTAGTCAGGTTAACCAACTTGATTGCCGTGATAGATCTACGCAAATTGATCTTTTTCGTCAAATTCCGTAATCCCCGTTGAAATGTCTTTTATGTATGCCCTCTGGGCATACAGACAGATTTTGTCTCTATATCGTCTTTATCTGACTCAGCCAATTCTTGCTCCGTCAATTTAGCTAGCGTTAATATAGCTGGAATTGTTAAATTGTTCAAATCTTCTTCTTCTATTTCTGTTTCTGGCTTGTAAGAGTCTTTTGATAAATTTGTTTCTTCTATTTCAGGTTGTTCGTCTGATCCTATTTGATGGGTTGCAGGGGGGCTGCTGTCCTGGAATTTTCCAAATATGCTGAAATAGAGACACTCGAAGAGAAGCGAACACTAGACTTTTCGTAATTGCGCGGGCGCGACTGGGCTTATCTTTATTCGTCGAAATTAGTTTTTACACTGGTGCTTATTCTAATTAGTTAGGCTCTCCCAAGCGCAGCGGAGACTCCTTGGAGACTCTGTGGTAAAGAGCGGGAGAGCGTAAGAGGGAGCGGAGAGCGGGTGACAGTCCAAACCCCGTAACTTGGACTTTCCGCCCCCCTTGCAATCACTGGGGTTGCAACATAACTATCCTACGGAGATTTTTGGACGGGGCCTGCCATTTAGTGCGCTTGTGGAGTTCTTTGAGGTACTCTTCTTTCCATCGCACACGGAACTGCTGATGGAGAGCTTTCAAATGCTGCCACCGATTAAGAATGGATTTCGTTTCTCCCTTTACTTCGGGTTCCACCGTGGACATAAGGGGTCCCCCGACCAGGAAATGACCTGGCGTCAGAGCCAGCAAATCTGTCGGATCCTCAGACATAGGAGAGAGCGGCCTGGAGTTATGGCACGCTTCTATTTTTGCCAAGAGCGTGGAGAGCTCTTCGAACGTGTATTTTCGTGTGGCAGTGCATTTGTAAAATACCGTCTTAAAAATTTTTACGCCTGCTTTCCAAAGGCCTCCCATATGGGGTGCCCCCGGAGGAATAAATTGCCATTGCATCTCTTGATGACTATAGGCATTCGTCACCGACTCTTGCCATTGTCTGACTGGACTTGACGTGGACACCCTCTTCTGGATACCGCTTCTGGAGCGAAAGCGGCAAGAAACTTTTCGGTCGTTAAGTCAGATGTAGGCTTAAATGGATGGCCTTCGTGGAGAAACAAACAAAAACTAACACATACCCCTTTGTAATAAGGCATGCTCTTCCCGTATAGTTCTTTATATCGAACGGACCGACGTAATCCATGCCGGTATACGTGAATGGTCGGGAGAACGATGCTCTTTCTTTGGGCAGTTGGCTTTGCAACCGCTTTTGTGGATCACACATACTTTGCACGAATTTACTACTGCTTTCATCAGGTTCTTAATTCTCGGAATCCAGTATTTCGACCGGATGAGGCGCACCATTAACTGGTTACCACCATGGAGAGTTATGCGATGAGTGAAATTCGCAAGGAGGCGAGAAAGCAGGCAGTTATACGGAAGAATCACTGGATGCCGTTCATTGTATTGAAGGCTTTCGGAAGCCGCCACACGGCCGCACGCCCAGATAAGTCCTTGCGAATCTAGAAACGGGTTCATGCTTAGGATGGCACTTGAACTGGACGCTTTTCACTTAGGCAGTGATATTCCACAGGGAATTCTCTGCGCTGAGTGTTCGAAATTAGGAACCGCTCGGGTGAACTTTTAGAGCACCCTTCTCCAGGTCGGTCACCGGAGCGTTGTCGACCTGAGTTGGCCATTGGTTGCGTGGATTTTGCAACCAAGTCGGTCCGTGCCACCATAACTGGCTATCGGCTAGATCTTGGAGGGAAACTCCTCTACTTGCCAGGTCTGCTGGATTATGCTCAGATTGAACATGAGACCAATTCTCTGTTTTTGTGGCCTGGACGATCTTCGTCACCCTATTGGCTACATATGTGGTCCACTGGCACGCTGGCTTGCTTAACCATGCAAGCACTATCGTGGAGTCCGTCCAACAGTAAAGTTCGGAGTTAATGGTAGGCATCTGCGGAATGATGGCTGCAGCCATTTCGGAAAGCAATAACGCTCCGCACAGCTCCAGTCTTGGGAGCGAAACCGTTTTAACTGGTGCTACCCGGGTTTTCGCGGTTAGGAGTTGCACCATAATGGTGCTGCCCACTTCTACGCGGACATATATTGCCGCCCCATAATCCTTTTGCGATGCATCGCAAAAGCCATGATGCTCGACCTTGAAATCTGGATGAAACGATAGCCAGCGTGGAATGCGTATCTGCTCTAAAACCGAATAACTTTGGAGAAAATTAAGCCATCGCTGAAAAAGCTCATTTGGAATGTTTTCGTCCCACCCAAGCTTCTGCAGCCAAATCTCCTGCATGAAAATTTTTAGCTCGAACGATAAACGGCGCTAACCAGCCTGCAGGGTCGAACAATTTGGCAATTTGGGACAGGACTTGGCGTTTTGTAAAGAACGTTTCAATAGCCAACTCTGGCGGGACGAAGAAGAATTCGTCGGAGGTTGCCTTCCAGCGAATATCGAGGGTTTTGGCAGTGCTTTCTGCATCGATCTCGAGAAATCAGTATTTAAAAGATGGTTGCCCTGAATGGCCGCTAAAACTTCCTTTTGGTTGGAGGTCCATTTCCTCAATGGAAATCCGGCGGAATTCAGAGCGTCCCGGAGCTCTTGCACCATGAGCTGAGCTTGTTCCGTGGAGTCCGCTCCGGCTAGAACATCATCCACATACATGAAATTTCGAATGACATTGCTAGCTTTTGGATGGCTGAGTTCTACGTCAGCTGCTAGCTGCTGCAGTACTCGGATGGCCAGGCGCGCAATTGACGACAACGCGAAAGACCTAGAATGCCCTAGCCCGGAACCGATATGTTCTTTTATGTCTTTTATGTATGCCCTCTGGGCATACAGACAGATTTTGTCTCTATATCGTCTTTATCTGACTCAGCCAATTCTTGCTCCGTCAATTCAGCTAGCGTTAATATAGCTGGAATTGTTAAATTGTTCAAATCTTCTTCTTCTATTTCTGTTTCTGGCTTGTAAGAGTCTTTTGATAAATTTGTTTCTTCTATTTCAGGTTGTTCGTCTGATCCTCATTGATGGGTTGCAAGGGGGCTGCTGTCCTGGAATTTTCCAAATATGCTGAAATAGAGACACTCGAAGAAAAGCGATGTAACGAACTGATTTATTTATCTGCTCGCTACGGAATACGTGCGGCTAGCTCAGTAGAGTTTGTGCGTTCGTCCCACCAAATTTATATAATAACGTGATCACCCGGTTACCAGTAATAACACTCGCAGTTTCGTTCTCGGGTCTTTATTTGAGCTCAGTTTACAATGCACCTTAATTGTCCGGACGCCTCTGCTCTCTCGTCGTAGCGTCGGCCCTTCGCCTGTATTGCCGCTGACGCGCGCGAAGGAAGGTCGAGGGCTTAGGGAAGCGTCACCGTTCTCAGACTAGGGTGAACAATTGGCGGGCTCTCAAAGGCATACGCCTCGCTAGCCACAACCTCTTGTCCCTTGCTCTGTCCCGGCCGGTCCCGCCAGACGCTTGTTCAGTTCCTTCCGACGCACCGCGCTATCGCCCGGATACGCCGCAGTCCCTGTAGCAAGACGCCCAGTGAAAGACGAACGTTCCACCCTACCTTTCTCTCCTGTCGGCGCGGTCGGACCTGGATGTCCCGCTCGGCGGCCTGGTTCCCCTGTCTTGCTGCTTTCGTCGTCCTGGGTGGCGCGGATCTTCGGTATGGGCGCTTGTCGCGTGGGCTGAGAATTGTTGTCGTACGCAGACTCACGGAAGCTCACGGCTGTGATTCCCAAGGCATACGCCTGTGGAACAGCAACGCGTCACCCCACGTCTGGTTCGGACTGGCGGCGCCGGTACCACGCCTGCTTGGATTGCACGGACACACCAGGCTATCGCCTGGTTCAAGCACGCAATCTCCTACACAGTCCTCCGGGTCTACACCACAATCCCTGCCGCTTCCTCTGGTGCCCGCTTAGATCTGGCATCTCCTGTCGTTTGCCTCCTGGCTACTCGTGCTTCGTCGTTTGGACCTCAGCTACCTGCGTCTCAGTTCGGAGACCTTCTCGTCCCGAACGTCTTGACGTAGCGATCTTGCTCCATGGTGACTATCACGGTCGTAGCTCCTCTGCTGACTTCGTTCTACGTTGCTGACTCGTACACTTGCTTTCCTTGACTGTCGGTCCCGCTTCCAGCGCTCGGCCTGTTTATATAGGCCACCTCTAACGGTTTATCCCTTTGGTCTCCAGTCTCCGGATCCAAAGTCCAAGATTTTACCGTTGGCCGGTCCAAAGTTCGATTTGTCCCGTTTATTGCCTTTAAGCCTGCTGACTCTCCAAACTCTCTTTTCAGCAAGTCCGGAGTCTCCACTCTCTCTCTCTCCATTTCCCGAGTCTCCAAACTCTCTTCCTCCAGAGTCTCCAAACTCTCTCTCTCTGGGCTTCGCACTGCCGTTACTACGCTTTGTCTTGTTGCGTAACTGGCAACGGCAGGCCCTCCTTATGCGATCACTTTTCGCATTTGTGCGGAGTTTAACTCCTCACATCTCCCCCTTTCTTCGGGAAAATTTAAAATCCGGTCCTGCGGTTACCGCGGAACACTCTTGGGATTCCGTCAACGCTCACAGCTCCGTCTCGAGTTCCACAGCGCCGATCTCCTTTGAGTGTATTCCTCGTTCTTCGCTTCAAACTTGCCGCTCATACGTACTTCCGTGATGCTTCTTCGTTCTACGCTCTTCTTCCCGCGTTCCACATTTTTTTGTCTTTTCGTCATCTGGTCACACCATTTGCCGTTGATCGATTGTTACCGATAGATCCCGATAACTCCCGTTGGGGCGGCGTTGCCACTTGGCGACCCTGGTATTTCCGTAGTGTGACCCGTCATGTGCTGCTTTTTATCCCCTGGTTTGGTTGTTGCGGCAATACTCTGGTTCGCTCGCTGTCCGCAGCCGTTGACTCTCGCCTTGGCCTGACGCTTGTAACGGTTGTCGGACTCGCAGTCTGCATCCGTTGACTCTCGCCTTTGCCTGACGCTAGAACGGTTGTGGAGCCTCGTCCGCTCTCAGGTACTGTCATCTTCAACTTTCTGGAATCGGAGCCCTACTCTTCCCTGGTGGTGGTTGTCGCGGCAACACTCTGGTTCGCTCGCGGTCCGCAGCCGTTGACTCTCGCCTTGGCCTGACGCCGTAATGGTTGTCAGACTCGCAGTCTGTCTCCGTTGACTCTCGCCTCGGCCTGACGCTAGAATGGCTGCCGAACCCAGTCCGTTCTCAGGTGTTGTCGTTCTCCTGCATGCCTTCCGATGGATCCGACTCCACGTTCTGGCCACCCTTCTCCTCCTGATCCTGCTGTTTTAGGTCGCTGACATGTACTGTGCGTTCCTTTTTGTTCGTCCGGTGGCGAATCTTACATATCACCGGCGATATGAAATCCACAATTTGGTACGGTCCATCGAACCTCGGAGCTAGTTTGGCCGCAAACCCTTCAGCCGCTTTAGACAAATGGTGCTCCTTGGCCCACACCACTTCACCGACGCTTGGCTTCCACTGCCTTCTCCGCAGGTTGTAATGCCTTGCTTGGTCCTGGGACACCCTCTCTAGGTTCCTGCGCACAATCTCGAAGACCTCTCTCATCTTCTCAGCGTTTCCTTCCGTGACTCTGGTTGCCTTCCCGTACCTAGCGTTTCTCTGTCATAGAGTGCGTTCGGTAGTCTTGGCTCGCGGCCCTGTGTCAAAATGCCGGTGAGTATCCTGTGGACTCCGAAACACTGGAGTTCACGGCCAGCATGATTTCGGGCCACCTTTCATCCCAATTCCTCTGGTTCTGTCCGGCAAACTGCGCTATCATTGTCTTCACCGTGCGGTTTGCTCTCTCTGTCGGATTCTCCTGTGGGGTATACGGTGCCGTAAACTGCTGCTTTATCCCCATGTCATTGAGGAACTTCTTAAAAACCCGGCTCGTGAACTGCACGCCGTTGTCCGTGATCACCACTTCGGTACTCCAAATCGTGAAACTATGCGTTCCCTGAACGCTTTCTGCAACGTTTCCGCCGTGGCTGTTCGCAAAGGCACCAACTCCGTCCACTTCGAAAACCTGTCGATCATACCAACAACATACTGTTTCCGTGTTTCGACCTCGGTAGTGGTCCGACGAAATCGGCGCACACTGTCGCCCAGGGCTCCTCCGGAATCTGTGTCAGCATCTTTCCCGCCGCCTGTCGCTGATTCGGTTTGAACCTGGCGCAGTCCTCGCACTTCCGAACGTAGGCCCTTGCGTCTCTCTGCATTCCTGGCCAGTAGTACGGGCTGCAAGCCGTGCAATCGTCTTCCGACTGCCTACTGACCGGCTGCTGGGGCGTCGTGGTTTTCACGCAAGACCGTTTCTCTCAGCTGCCGCGGAACACATAGCTTCCAGGTCATTACATCTTCGTTCCCTGCTCTATGCGGAATCTGCCTGTAAAGGGTGCTACCCTCCCACACGTAGTCTGGAACTTTTGAGGCTGTGCTTTTAGTTTTTCTCGCATTTCCTGGATCCAGCTGCACTCCGCTTCGGCCTCCTTGCCTGTGTTCTTCTCAGCATGCGGGTTCTGCTGAGACCGACTCTGGCAGTGGCTGCCTCGACAATGCGTCTGCTACCACGTTCAACCGGCCTTTCCTATATGCCACCTCGGAAGTCATACTGCTGCAGCTCCAACGCCCATCTGGCAATTCTTCCCGAAGGGCTTTCTATGCGTTCAGCCACTTCAGCGCCATATGATCCGTCACCACCTTAAAGTGGTATCCCTCAAGGTACGGCCTTAGCTTCCGAATAGCCCACACAATTGCCAAGCATTCCTTCTCCGTTGTCGAGTAGTTTTTCTCGGCTCCGTTTAGGGTCCGGCTAGAGTATGAAATGACCCTTTCGCCATCTTCTGTATCCTGCGTGAGAATTGCCCCAATCCCGTAGTCACTGGCGTCCGTTTGCAGGATGAACGTTCTCCCGAAGTCGGGGCACGCCAAGACTGGGTCGGTAACCAATCTGGCTTTTACCTCCTCGAAGGCTTTGCTGGTGGTCCTGTGACCATGTCCACTTGGTACCCTTGCGGAGGAGGTCGTTGAGTGGCCTCACGATGCGCGCGAAGTTCAGGCACGAAACGTCGGGTACCACGATGCGACTCCAAGGTATTGCCTCAGTTCTCGGACCGACGTTTCGTGCCTGACTTCGCGCGCATCGTGAGGCCACTCAACGACAATTAAAGTGCATTGTAAACTGAGCTCAAATAAAGACCCGAGAACGAAACTGCGAGTGTTATTACTGGTAACCGGGGTGATCACGTTATTATATAAATTTGTGGGACGAACGCACAAACTCTACTGAGCTAGCCGCACGTATTCCGTAGCGAGCAGATAAATAAAAACAGTTCGTTACATCTGGCGCCCAACGTGGGGCCCGCTTAGATCTGGCCTCTCCTGTCGTTTGCCTCCTGGCTACTCGTGCTTCGTCGTTTGGACCTCAGCTACCTGCGTCTCAGTTCGGAGACCTTCTCGTCCCGAACGTCTTGACGTAGCGATCTTGCTCCTTGGTGACTATCACGGTCGTAGCTCCTCTGCTGACTTCGTTCTACGTTGCTGACTCGTACACTTGCTTTCCTTGACTGTCGGTCCCGCTTCCAGCGCTCGGCCTGTTTATATAGGCCACCTCTAACGGTTTATCCCTTTGGTCTCCAGTCTCCGGATCCAAAGTCCAAGATTTTACCGTTGGCCGGTCCAAAATTCGATTTGTCCCGTTTATTGCCTTTAAGCCTGCTGACTCTCCAAACTCTCTTTCAGCAAGTCCGGAGTCTCCACTCTCTCCATTTCCCGAGTCTTCCAAACTCTCTTCCTCCAGAGTCTCCAAACTCTCTCTCTCTGGGCTTCGCACTGCCGTTACTACGCTTTGTCTTGTTGCGTAACTGGCAACGGCAGGCCCTCCTTATGCGATCACTTTTCGCATTTGTGCGGAGTTTAACTCCTCACAGCGAACACTAGACTTTTCGTAATTGCGCGGGCGCGACCGGGCTTATCTTTATTCGTCGAAATTAGTTTTTACACTGGTGCTTATTCTAATTAGTTAGAATAGAGGGAGCGGAGAGCGGGTGACAGTCCAAACCCCGTAACTTGGACATTCCGCCCCCTTGCAATCACTGGGTTTGCTATATAGCCATCCTACAGGCACCGGACACGATCCACCCAAAAACAGTTTTCTGAGCGACCTGCATTCCCTCGTCGAAGGTCAGGAATCCGGATTGGATAACCTTTGGATAAACATCTGCTCCTAAGACCATGGAGACGGTAGCAGGCCGATGGAACTGGTCATCAGCCAGCATGATGTCCCGGAACTTGGACACTACTGTGTCGCTCAATGCCCGGACAGGTGTGCGGATCCGCACACTGGGCTCGATCTTGAGCACGACCTCCAGGTTAGTGTTCGCGTCGATCCTGGAACGTATCGTCGTCGTGCAGACCTTCTCGTCGCCAACATTGGTCATCGGAAGCGTAAAGGCTGACGCCAACGAAGCGTCGATGCAGCTCATGGGGTGCACGGATCGATAAGTGCCGCGGTCTCGAAGGTCTTCGTCCAGGTCTCCAACTTGACCAGCGCTGTCGGAAGGATGTTCACGCTGTGGCGTTGCAGCAGCGACGAGAGCGATGGGCCTGGCGTGGTCGATTCCGGGCGTCGTGGCAGTGAACTCCTACGCTGAGTTGGCGGATTTTGCCGGCGGGCACGTTGGGACGAGGCCGAAGCTGCTTGCCGGGTTGGCACCGGTTGGAGACGCGAGCGCGCTCGCGACCGCGACAACGAGCTAACCTGCTCTTGCATGTGGAGCAGCGTGTGGTGGGATCGG
>NW_025318990.1:0-24458 GCF_016746245.2 Drosophila santomea
GAATTCGTTGGTTTTGTGTTTGGTGCTGATCGTGGAACTTGGAGCGATGTGCTCGTTGATTTTAGTGTAGTTGTCGATGTGCTTTTGCTTAGAGTGGGATTTGTGAAAGGCGCAGAGGAGACAATCAAAATATTTACCTCCTTAATGTGGCCAATTGGCTTATAAAGCTTCTTGGAAAAGACGAAAACCGTGCGGGGCAAACCATTCGGTCCACTGGGCAAATACTTGGAAAATCACTTGGAGAAATACGGGGACGCTGAATAAATCGGCAACCACGTAAAAAATCGAAACAAACTTATATATCTGGGACGCTGGATAAATCGTTTAACCAATTGGATAAAACAACTTATATATCAGGACGCTGGATAAATCGTGCAACCAAGATCGAAACATAATATATTGGGTCGCTGGATAAGCGTGCAACACGTTGGATCGATTGAACTATTCCGTATTTGGAAAAATATAACTGGATTCGCGTGATAAAGCAGACACCCAAATTAATCGAAAGCTAAGGTTTGTTGATTTATAGTTATACATGGTCGCTCAATAAATCGCACAAAAGTAATTTAAGAACCAAATTATCGCATCACTTTAGACAGGATGTAGACAACGCCTGAATAAACGAAGAAATTTGGGTCTGCTAGTTGCAAAGGCTGCATATGCTTTAAAGATTCTACAGGTAAAGTATAGGATTGTAGATTCTTGTCCAGTTGTGGCACTTTATATGCAGAAGTTTTAAATTGGATGTGGGGCTTGACGGGAGAACCTATGTTGAGGTGACGCTTTCTGGGCTTAGCCGCAAAAGTGAAGCCTTAAGCATGGGTAGATTTAAAATGCAAGTTAAACAAGTTAAACAAGCGTTCTGAAATAATGAAGTGGGCTTTATATCTTCCTTGTGGTTAAAGGTGTATACGGGGGTGGTAGTCAGGATTGACCTCTAATTGGACTGGTGGAGTCCAATTTCGGTGCATGAGTGTGTTGTGGCTTCCTCTGTAAGTAATGCAGTAATGCGTGCTGGTGTAATCCCTAAATCTTCTGTTTTATATAGTTTTGCGATCTACTTGGGTTGGATAGTTTTCTTACGAACAAAGTTTACAGGATTGTAGAGTTACCGTCACACTATTTTTAAAGGTCTAAATTGCCCGCGAGCTATTGCCAGTCCGCAGTGCTCTGGCTTAAGCGTTTAACTTAAATATCTTCAATCGCCTAAAGCTTTCGATGACGATCTTGTAAGACAGCCTGGAATTCAGCCCAGAGTAATATATTTGCCAGAATAAATGTGACGATCGGAACAAAAACACCGGGGTCGCTGTATTGAGCGAGGAAACAAATAAAAAATTAATAATCGATTTAGACAAAGGTAAGGGGCGACGGATTACGCGTAAAAAATGTGGTACTCGTAACAAATTATATCATCGTTTTATCGTTATCTTCTTTCCTTCTGGTATATTGGACAACGTTTTTCGAGCAAATCGAGGTAGTTAACCAGCTTACCAGCTTTACTAGAACATCCTCAACCTTCCAAAATGTTGCGAGAATGTTGCTTGCTCCATTTTTGCGGTTGATAGTACTTTGGGGTGTGAAGTATGAATTCGTTGGTTTTGTGTTTGGTGCTGATCGTGGAACTTGGAGCGATGTGCTCGTTGATTTTGGTGTAGTTGTCGATGTGCTTTTGCTTAGAGTGGGATTTGTGAAAGGCGCAGAGGAGACAATCAAAATATTTTACCTCCTTAATGTGGCCAATTGGCTTATAAAGCTCTTGGAAAAGACGAAAACCGTGCGGGGCAAACCATTCGGTCCACTTGGGCAAATACGGGGACGCTGGATAAATCGTGCAACCACGTAAAAAATCGAAACATACGTATATATTTGGGACGCTTGATAAATCGTTCAACCAATAGCGAACAAAAGTAAGAACCAAATTATCGCATCACTTTAGACAGGATGTGGACGCGCAGGACAACGCGTGAAACAATGTGACGATCGAAACAAAAACACCGGGTCGCTGTATTGAGCGAGAAAAAATAAAAATATAATAATCGGAATTAATCGATTTAAACAACGGTAAGGGGCGACGGATTACGAGTAGAAAATGTGGTACTCGTAACAAATTATATCATCGTTTTAACGTTATCTTCTTTCCTTTTGGTATATTGGACAACGTTTTCCTTGCAAATCGAGGTAGTTAACCAGCTAACCAGCTTCAGGAAACCGTGCGGTGCAAAACATTCGGTTCACTTGGAGAAATACGGGGACGCTGAATAAATCGTGCAACCACGTAAAAAATCGAAACAAACTTATATATCTGGGACGCTGGATAAATCGTTCAACCAATTGGATCAAAACAACTTATATATCGGGACGCTGGATAAATCGTGCAACCAAGATCGAAACAATATATATTGGGTCGCTGGATAAGCGTGCAACACGTTGGATCGATTGAACTATTCCGTATTTGGAAAAATATAAGTGGATTCGCGTGATAAAGCAGACACCCAAATTAATCGAAAGCTAAGGTTTGTTGATTTATAGTTATACATGGTCGCTCAATAAATCGCACAAAAGTAATTTAAGAACCAAATTATCGCATCACTTTAGACAGGATGTGGACAACGCCTGAATAAATGAAGAAATTTGGGTCTGCTAGTTGCAAAGGCTGCATATGCTTTAAAGATTCTACAGGTAAAGTACAGGATTGTAGATTCTTGTCCAGTTGTGGCACTTTATATGCAGAAGTTTTAAATTGGATGTGGGGCTTGACGGGAGAACCTATGTTGAGGTGACGCTTTCTGGGCTTAGCCGCAAAAGTGAAGCCTTAAGCATGGGTAGATTTAAAATGCAAGTTAAACAAGATAAACAAGCGTTCTGAAATAATGGAGTGGGCTTTATTCTTCCTGGGGGTTAAAGGTGTATACGGTGGTGGTGGTCAGGATTGACCTCTAATTGGACTGGTGGAGTCCAATTTCGGTGCATGTGTTGTGGCTTCCTCTGTAAGTAATGCAGTAATGCGTGCTGGTGTAATCCCTAAATCTTCTGTTTTATATAGTTTTACGATCTACTTGGGTTGGATAGTTTTCTTACGAACAAAGTTTACAGGATTGTAGAGTTACCGTCACACTATTTTTAAAGGTCTAAATTGCCCGCGAGCTATTGCCAGTCCGCAGTGCTCTGGCTTGAGCTTTCGATGACGACTTGTAAGACAGCCTGGAATTCAGCCCAGAGTAATATATCTGCCAGAATAAATGTGACGATCGGAACAAAAACACCGGGGTCGCTGTATTGAGCGAGGAAACAAATACAAAATTAATAATCGATTTAGACAAAGGTAAGGGGCGACGGATTACGCTTAAAAAATGTGGTACTCGTAACAAATTATATCATCGTTTTATCGTTATTTTCTTTCCTTTTGGTATATTGGACAACGTTTTCCTTGCAAATCGAGGTAGTTAACCAGCTAACCAGCTTCACTGGAACATCCTCAAACTTCCAAAATGTTGTGAGAATGTTGCTTGCTCCATTTTTGCGGTTGATTTGTAACTTGGGGTGTGAAGTCTGAATTCGTAGCTTTTGTGTTTGGTGCTGATCGTGGAACTTGGAGCGATGTGCTCGTTGATTTTAGTGTAGTTGTCCATGTGCTTTTGCTTCGAGTGGGATTTTTAAAGGGCGCAGAGGACTAGCTCTAGGCTCTAACTCGATGAAACGTTTAAGAGACAATCAAACGTGTTTTTACCTCCTCAATGTGGCCGAGTGGCATGTAAAGCTCTTGGAAAAGCCAAAAACCGTGCGGGGCAAAACATTCGGTTCACTTGGAAAAATACGGGGACGATGGATAAATCGTGCAACCACGTAAAAAATCGAAACAAACTTATATATTTGGGACGCTGGATAAGCGTGCAACCCGTTGATTGAACTATTCCGTATTTGGAAAAATATAACTGGAGTCGCGTGATAAAGTAGACATCCAAATTAATCGAAAGCAAAGGTTTGTTGATTTAGAGTTATACAGGGTCGCTAAATAAATCGCACAAAAGTAAAAGTAAAAGTAAGAACCAAATTATCGCATCACTTTAGACAGGATGTAGACAACGCCTAAATAAATGAAGAAATTTGGGTCTGCTAGTTGCAAAGGCTGCATATGCTTTAAAGATTCTACAGGTAAAGTACAGCATTGTAGATTCTTGTCCAGTTGTGGCACTTTATATGCAGAAGTTTTAAATTGGATGTGGGACTTGACGGGAGAACCTATGTTGAGTTGACGCCTACTGGGCTTAGCCGCAAAAAAGAAGCCTTAAGCGTGGGTAGATTTAAAATGCAACTTAAGCAAGTTAAACAAGCGTTCTGAAATAAAGGTTAAGGTTGCCTCCGAACCCAAGTCAATAAGTGCGTGTGCTGAGTATTTAATTAAAGTCGTGCTGATGAGGACCCCTTGAGTGTTTAAATATAGAAACGTTTGCACATTCGGTTGATTTGTTAATGGAGTTGGCTTTATATCTTCCTGGTGGTTAAAGGTGTATACGGGGGTGGTGGTCAGGATTGACCTCTGATTAGACTGGTGGAGTCCAATTTCGGTGCATGAGTGTGTTGTGGCTTCCTCTGTAAGTAATGCAGTAATGCGTGCTGGTGTAATCCCTAAGAAGATGCGTTCGGGCAATTATTGTTATCTTCTTTCCTTTTGGTATTTTGGACAACGTTTTCCGCGCAAATCAAAGTATTTAACTAGCTAACCAGCTTTACTGGAACATCCCCAACCTTCCAAAATGTTGTGAAAATGTGGCTTGCTCCATTTTTGCGGTTGATTAGTAACTTGGGGTGTGAAGTCTGAATTCGTAGCTTATGTGTTTGGTGCTGATCATGGAACTTGGAGCGATGTGCTCGTTGATTTTAGTGTAGTTGTCCATGTGCTTTTGCTTCGAGTGGGATTTTTGAAGGGCGCAGAGGACTGGCTCTGAGCTCTAACTCGATGAAACGTTTAAGAGACATGTTTTTACCTCCTCAATGTGGCCAAGTGTAAAGCTCTTGGAAAAGCCGAAAACCGTGCGGGGCAAAACATTCGGTTCACTTGGAGAAATACGAGGACGCTGGATAAATCGTGCAACCACGTAAAAAATCGAAACAAACTTATATATCTGGGACGCTGGATAAATCGTTTAACCAATTGGATCAAAACAACTTATATATCGGGACGCTGGATAAATCGTGCAACCAAGATCGAAACATAATATATTGGGTCGCTGGATAAGCGTGCAACACGTTGGATCGATTGAACTATTCCGTATTTGGAAAAATATAAGTGTATTCGCGTGATAAAGCAGACACCCAAATTAATCGAAAGCTAAGGTTTGTTGATTTATAGTTATACATGGTCGCTCAATAAATCGCACAAAAGTAATTTAAGAACCAAATTATCGCATCACTTTAGACAGGATGTAGACAACGCCTGAATAAATGAAGAAATTTGGGTCTGCTAGTTGCAAAGGCTGCATATGCTTTAAAGATTCTACAGGTAAAGTACAGGATTGTAGATTCTTGTCCAGTTGTGGCACTATATATGCAGAAGTTTTAAATTGGATGTGGGGCTTTACGGGAGAACATATGTTGAGTTGACGCTTTCTGGTCTTAGCCGCAAAGGTGAAGCCTTAAGCATGGGTAGATTTAAAATGCAAGTTAAACAAGCGTTCTGAAATAATGGAGTGGGCTTTATATCTTCCTGGTGGTTAAAGGTGTATACGGGGGTGGTGGTCAGGATTGACCTCTGATTGGACTGGTGGAGTCCAATTTCGGTGCATGAGTGTGTTGTGGCTTCCTCGGTAAGTAATGCAGTAATGCGTGCTGGTGTAATCCCTAAGAAGATGCGTTCTGGCAACACAGCTTAAACACTAAATCTGCTGTTTTATATATTTTGGCCGCTCTACTTGGGATGGATAGTTTTCTTACGTACAAAGTTTACAGGATTGTAGAGTTACCGTCACACTATTTTTAAAGGTCTAAATCGCCCGAGAGCTATTGCTCTGGCTTGAGCGTTTAACTTAAATATCTTCAATTGCCTCAAGCTTTCGATGACGATCTTGTAAGACAGCCTGGAATTCAGCACAGAGTAATATATCTGCAAAAATAAATGTGACGATCGGAACAAAAACACCGGGGTCGCTGTATAGAGCGAGGAAACAAATAAAAAATTAATAATCGATTTAGACAAAGGTAAGGGGCGACGGATTACGCGTAAAAAATGTGGTACTCGTAACAAATTATATCATCGTTTTATCGTTATCTTCTTTCCTTCTGGTATATTGGACAACGTTTTTCGAGCAAATCGAGGTAGTTAACCAGCTTACCAGCTTTACTAGAACATCCTCAACCTTCCAAAATGTTGCGAGAATGTTGCTTGCTCCATTTTTGCGGTTGATAGTGCTTTGGGGTGTGAAGTATGAATTCGTTGGTTTTGTGTTTGGTGCTGATCGTGGAACTTGGAGCGATGTGCTCGTTGATTTTGGTGTAGTTGTCGATGTGCTTTTGCTTAGAGTGGGATTTGTGAAAGGCGCAGAGGAGACAATCAAAATGTTTTTACCTCCTTAATGTGGCCAATTGGCTTATAAAGCTCTTGAAAAGGCCGAAAACCGTGCGGGGCAAACCATTCGGTCCACTTGGACAAATACGGGGACGCTGGATAAATCGTGCAACCACGTAAAAAATCGAAACATACTTATATATTTGGGACGCTTAATAAATCGTTCAACCAATAGCGAACAAAGGTAAGAACCAAATTATCGCATCACTTTAGACAGGATGTGGATGCGCAGGACAACGCGTGAAAAAATGTGACGATCGAAACAAAAACACCGGGGTTGCTGTATTGAGCGAGAAAAAATAAAAATATAACAATCGGAATTAATCGATTTAGACAAAGGTAAGGGGTGACGGATTACGCGTGAAAAATGTGGTACTCGTATCAAATTTTGTCATCGTTTATCTTCGTTCCTTTTGGTATATAAAGTTGTCCTTGCAAATATAGGTAGTTAACCAGCTTCACTGGAACATCCTCAACCTTCCAAAATGTTGTGAGAATGTTGCTTGCTCCATTTTTGCGGTTGATTAGTAACTTTAGGATTGTAGAGTTACCGTCACACTATTTTTAAACATTCGGTTCACTTGGAGAAATACGGGGACGCTGGATAAATCGTGCAACCACGTAAAAAAAATTGAAACAAACGTATATACTTAGGACGCTGGAAAATCGTTCAACCAATTGAATCAAAACAACTTATATATCGGGACGCTGGATAAATCGTGCAACCAAGATCGAAACAATATATATTGGGTCGCTGGATAAGCGTGCAACCCGTTGGATCGATTGAAATATTCCGTATTTAAAAAAAAATTTAACTGGAGTCGCGTGATAAAGCAGATACCCAAATTAATCGAAAGCTAAGGTTTTTCGATTTAGAGTTATACAGGTTCGCTCAATAAATCGCACAAAAGTAATTTAAGAACCAAATTATCGCATCACTTTAGACAGGATGTGGACAACGCCTGAATAAATGAAGAAATTTGGGTCTGCTAGTTGCAAAGGCTGCATATGCTTTAAAGATTCTACAGGTAAAGTACAGGATTGTAGATTCTTTTCCAGTTGTGGCACTATATATGCAGAAGTTTTAAATTGGATGTGGGGCTTGACGGGAGAACATATGTTGAGTTGACGCTTTCTGGTCTTAGCCGCAAAAGTGAAGCCTTAAGCATGGGTACATTTAAAATGCAAGTTAAACAAGTTAAACAAACTTTATATCTTCCTGGTGGTTAAAGGTGTATACGGGGGTGGTGGTCAGGATTGACCTCTGAATGGACTGGTGGAGTCCAATTTCGGTGCATGAGTGTGTTGTGGCTTCCTCTGTAAGTAATGCAGTAATGCGTGCTGGTGTAATCCCTAAGAAGATGCGTTCTGGCAATACAGCTTAAACACTAAATCTGATGTATTATATATTTTTGCCGCTCTACTTGGGATGGATAGTTTTCTTATGTACAAAGTTTACAGGATTGTAGAGTTACCGTCACACTATTTTTAAAGGTCTAAATCGCCCGCGAGCTATTGCTCTGGCTTGAGCGTTTAACTTAAATATCTTCAATTGCCTCAAGCTTTCGATGACGATCTTGTAAGACAGCCTGGAATTCAGCACAGAGTAATATATCTGCAAAAATAAATGGGACGATCGGAACAAAAACACCGGGGTCGCTGTATTGAGCGAGGAAACAAATAGCAAATTAATAATCGATTTAGACAAAGGTAAGGGGCGACGGATTACGCGTAAAAAATGTGGTACTCGTAACAAATTATATCATCGTTTTATCGTTATCTTCTTTCCTTCTGGTATATTGGACAACGTTTTTCGCGCAAATCGAGGTAGTTAACCAGCTTACCAGCTTTTCTAGAACATCCTCAACCTTCCAAAATGTTGCGAGAATGTTGCTTGCTCCATTTTTGCGGTTGATAGTACTTTGGGGTGTGAAGTATGAATTCGTTGGTTTTGTGTTTGGTGCTGATCGTGGAACTTGGAGCGATGTGCTCGTTGATTTTGATGTAGTTGTCGATGTGCTTTTGCTTAGAGTGGGATTTTTGAAGGGGGCAGAGGACTAGCTCTGAGCTCTAACTCGATGAAACGTTTAAGAGACAATCAAACATGTTTTTACCTCCTCAATGTGGCCAAGTGGCATGTAAAGCTCTTGGAAAAGCCGAAAACCGTGCGGGGCAAAACATTCGGTTCACTTGGAGAAATACGGGGACGCTGGATAAATCGTGCAACCACGTAAAAAATCGAAACAAACTTATATATTTGGGACGCTGGATAAGCGTGCAACCCGTTGGATCGATTGAACTATTCCGTATTTAAAAAAATATAACTGAAGTCGCGTGATAAAGCAGATAAATTAATCGAAAGCTAAGGTTTGTTGATTTAGAGTTATACAGGTTCGCTAAATAAATCGCACAAAAGTAATTTAAGAACCAAATTATCGCATCACTTTAGACAGGATGTGGACAACGCCTGAATAAATGAAGAAATTTGGGTCTGCTAGTTGCAAAGGCTGCATATGCTTTAAAGATTCTACAGGTAAAGTACAGGATTGTAGATTCTTGTCCAGTTGTGGCACTATATATGCAGAAGTTTTAAATTGGATGTGGGGCTTGACGGGAGAACATATGTTGAGTTGACGCTTTCTGGTCTTAGCCGCAAAGGTGAAGCCTTAAGCATGGGTAGATTTAAAATGCAAGTTAAACAAGTTAAACAAGCGTTCTGAAATAATGGAGTGGGCTTTATATCTTCCTGGTGGTTAAAGGTGTATACGGGGGTGGTGGTCAGGATTGACCTCTGATTGGACTGGTGGAGTCCAATTTCGGTGCATGAGTGTGTTGTGGCTTCCTCTGTAAGTAATGCAGTAATGCGTGCTGGTGTAATCCCTAAGAAGATGCGTTCTGGCAATACAGCTTAAACACTAAATCTGCTGTTTTATATATTTTTGCCGCTCTACTTGGGATGATAGTTTTCTTACGAACAAAGTTTACAGGATTGTAGAGTTACCGTCACACTATTTTTAAAGGTCTAAATCGCCCGCGAGCTATTGCTCTGGCTTGAGCGTTTAACTTAAATAGCTTCAATTGCCTCAAGCTTTCGATGACGATCTTGTAAGACAGCCTGGAATTCAGCCCAGAGTAATATATCTGCAAGAATAAATGTGACGATCGGAACAAAAACACCGGGGTCGCTGTATTAAGCGAGGAAACAAATAAAAAATTAATAATCGATTTAGACAAAGGTAAGGGGCGACGGATTACGCGTAAAAAATGTGGTACTCGTAACAAATTATATCATCGTTTTATCGTTATCTTCTTTCCTTCTGGTATAATGGACAACGTTTTCCGCGCAAATCAAGGTAGTTAACCAGCTTACCAGCTTTACTAGAACATCCTCAACCTTCCAAAATGTTGCGAGAATGTTGCTTGTTCCATTTTTGCGGTTGATAGTACTTTGGGGTGTGAAGTCTGAATTCGTTGGTTTTGTGTTTGGTGCTGATCGTGGAACTTGGAGCGATGTGCTCGTTGATTTTAGTGTAGTTGTCCATGTGCTTTTGCTTCGAGTGGGATTTTTGAAGGGCGCAGAGGAGACAATCAAAATGTTTTACCTCCTCAATGTGGCCAATTGGCGAAAACCGTGCGGGGCAAACCATTCGGTCTACTTGGACAAATACGGGGACGCTGGATAAATCGTTCAACCACGTAAAAATCGAAACATACTTATATATTTGGGACGCTTAATAAATCGTTCAACCAATAGCGAACAAAGGTAAGAACCAAATTATCGCATCACTTTAGACAGGATGTGGATGCGCAGGACAACGCGTGAAAAAATGTGACGATCGAAACAAAAACACCGGGGTCGCTGTATTGAGCGAGAAAAAATAAAAATATAACAATCGGAATTAATCGATTTAGACAAAGGTAAGGGGTGACGGATTACGCGTGAAAAATGTGGTACTCGTATCAAATTTTGTCATCGTTTATCTTCGTTCCTTTTGGTATATAAAGTTGTCCTTGCAAAAATAGGTAGTAAACCAGCTTCACTGGAACATCCTCAACCTTCCAAAATGTTGTGAGAATGTTGATTGCTCCATTTTTGCGGTTGATTAGTAACTTGGGGTGTGAAGTCTGAATTCGTAGCTTTTGTGTTTGGTGCTGATCGTGGAACTTGGAGCGATGTGCTCGTTGATTTTAGTGTAGTTGTCCATGTGCTTTTGCTTCGAGTGGGATTTTTGAAGGGCGCAGAGGACTAGCTCTAGGCTCTAACTCGATGAAACGTTTAAGAGACAATCAAACATTTTTTTACCTCCTCAATGTGGCCAAGTGGCATGTAAAGCTCTTGGAAAAGCCGAAAACCGTGCGGGGCAAAACATTCGGTTCACTTGGAAAAAAACGGGGACGCTGGAAAAATCGTGCAACCACGTAAAAAAAATTGAAACAAACGTATATACTTGGGACGCTGGAAAATCGTTCAACCAATTGAATCAAAACAACTTATATATCGGGACGCTGGATAAATCGTGCAACCAAGATCGAAACAATATATATTGGGTCGCTGGATAAGCGTGCAACCCGTTGGATCGATTGAAATATTCCGTATTTAAAAAAAAATTTAACTGGAGTCGCGTGATAAAGCAGATACCCAAATTAATCGAAAGCTAAGGTTTTTCGATTTAGAGTTATACAGGTTCGCTCAATAAATCGCACAAAAGTAATTTAAGAACCAAATTATCGCATCACTTTAGACAGGATGTGGACAACGCCTGAATAAATGAAGAAATTTGGGTCTGCTAGTTGCAAAGGCTGCATATGCTTTAAGGATTCTACAGGTAAAGTACATGATTGTAGATCCTGTTCCAGTTGTGGCACTATATATGCAGAAGTTTTAAATTGGATGTGGGGCTTGACGGGAGAACATATGTTGAGTTGACGCTTTCTGGGCTTAGCCGCAAAGGTGAAGCCTTAAGCATGGGTAGATTTAAAATGCAAGTTAAGCAAGTTAAACAAGCGTTCTGAAATAAAGGTTAAGGTTGCCTCCGAACCCGAGTCAATAAGTGCGTGTGCTGAGTATTTAATTAAAGTCGTACTCATGAGGACCCCTTGAGTGTTTAAATATAGAAACGTTTGCACATTCGGTTGATTTGTTAATGGAGTGGACTTTATATCTTCCTGGTGGTTAAAGGTGTATACGGGGGTGGTGGTCAGGATTGACCTCTGATTGGACTGGTGGAGTGCAATTTCGGTGCATGAGTGTGTTGTGGCTTCCTCTGTAAGTAATGCAGTAATGCGTGCTGGTGTAATCCCTAAGAAGATGCGTTCTGGCAATACAGCTTAAACACTAAATCTGCTGTTTTATATATTTTTGCCCCTCTACTTGGGTTGGATAGTTTTCTTACGAACAAAGTTTACAGGATTGTAGAGTTACCGTCACACTATTTTTAAAGGTCTAAATCGCCCGCGAGCTATTGGCAGTCCGCAGTGTTCTGGCTTGAGCGTTTAACTTAAATATCTTCAATCGCCTCAAGCTTTCGATGACGATCTTGTAAGACAGCCTGGAATTCAGCCCAGAGTAATATATCTGCCTGAATAAATGTGACGATCGGAACAAAAACACCGTGGTCGCTGTATTGAGCGAGGAAACAAATAAAAAAATAATAATCGATTTAGACAAAGGTAAGGGGCGACGGATTACGCGTAAAAAAAGTGGTACTCGTAACAAATTATATCATCGTTTTATTGTTATCTTCTTTCCTTTTGGTATTTTGGACAACGTTTTCCGCGCAAATCGAGGTAGTTAACCAGCTTTACTGGAACATCACCAACCTTCCAAAATGTGAAAATGTGGCTTGCTCCATTTTTGCGGTTGATTAGTAACTTGGGGTGTGAAGTCTGAATTCGTAGCTTATGTGTTTGGTGCTGATCATGGAACTTGGAGCGATGTGCTCGTTGATTTTAGTGTAGTTGTCCATGTGCTTTTGCTTCGAGTGGGATTTTTGAAGGGCGCAGAGGACTAGCTCTGAGCTCTAACTCGATGAAACGTTTAAGAGACAATCAAACATGTTTTTACCTCCTCAATGTGGCCAAGTGGCATGTAAAGCTCTTGGAGAAGCCGAAAACCGTGCGGGGCAAAACATTCGGTTCACTTGGAGAAATACGAGGACGCTGGATAAATCGTGCAACCACGTAAAAAATCGAAACAAACTTATATATATTTGGGACGCTGGATAAGCGTGCAACCCGTGGATCGATTGAACTATTCCGTATTTGGAAAAATATAACTGGAGTCGCGTGATAAAGCAGATACCCAAATTAATCGAAAGCTAAGGTTTGTTGATTTAGAGTTATACAGGGTCGCTAAATAAATCGCACAAAAGTAATTAAGAACCAAATTATCGCATCACTTTAGACAGGATGTGAACAACGCCTGAATAAATGAAGAAATTTGGGTCTGCTAGTTGCAAAGGCTGCATATGCTTTAAAGATTCTACAGGTAAAGTACAGGATTGTAGATTCTTGTCCAGTTGTGGCACTATATATGCAGAAGTTTTAAATTGGATGTGGGGCTTGACGGGAGAACATATGTTGAGTTGACGCTTTCTGGTCTTAGCCGCAAAGGTGAAGCCTTAAGCATGGGTAGATTTAAAATGCAAGTTAAACAAGTTAAACAAGCGTTCTGAAATAATGGAGTGGGCTTTATATCTTCCTGGTTGTTAAAGGTGTATACGGGGGTGGTGGTCAGGATTGACCTCTGATTGGACTGGTGGAGTCCAATTTCGGTGCATGAGTGTGTTGTGGCTTCCTCTGTAAGTAATGCAGTAATGCGTGCTGGTGTAATCCCTAAGAAGATGCGTTCTGGCAATACAGCTTAAACACTAAATCTGCTGTATTACATATTTTTGCCGCTCTACTTGGGATGGATAGTTTTCTTACGAACAAAGTTTACAGGATTGTAGAGTTACCGTCACACTATTTGTAAAGGTCTAAATCGCCCGCGAGCTATTGCTCTGGCTTGAGCGTTTAACTTAAATATCTTTAATTGCCTCAAGCTTTCGATGACGATCTTGTAAGACAGCCTGGAATTCAGCCCAGAGTAATATATCTGCAAGAATAAATGTGACGATCGGAACAAAAACACCGGGGTCGCTGTATTGAGCGAGGAAACAAATAAAAAATTAATAATCGATTTAGACAAAGGTAAGGGGCGACGGATTACGCGTAAAAAATGTGGTACTCGTAACAAATTATATCATTGTTTTAACGTTATCTTCTTTCCTTTTGGTATTTTGGACATCGTTTTCCGCGCAAATCGAGGTAGTTAACCAGCTAACCAGCTTTACTGGAACATCCTCAACCTTCCAAAATGTTGTGAAAATGTGGCTTGCTCCATTTTTGCGGTTGATTAGTAACTTGGGGTGTGAAGTCTGAATTCGTAGCTTATGTGTTTGGTGCTGATCATGGAACTTGGAGCGATGTGCTCGTTGATTTTAGTGTAGTTGTCCATGTGCTTTTGCTTCGAGTGGGATTTTTGAAGGGCGCAGAGGACTAGCTCTGAGCTCTAACTCGATGAAACGTTTAAGAGACAATCAAACATGTTTTTACCTCCTCAATGTGGCCAAGTGGCATGTAAAGCTCTTGGAAAAGCCGAAAACCGTGCGGGGCAAAACATTCGGTTCACTTGGAGAAATACGGGGACGCTGGATAAATCGTGCAACCACGTAAAAAATCGAAACAAACTTATATATTTGGGACGCTGGATAAGCGTGCAACCCGTTGGATCGATTGAACTATTCCGTATTTAGAAAAATATAACTGGAGTCGCGTGATAAAGCAGATACCCAAATTAATCGAAAGCTAAGGTTTGTTGATTTAGAGTTATACAGGGTCGCTAAATAAATCGCACAAAAGTAATTTAAGAACCAAATTATCGCATCACTTTAGACAGGATGTGGACAACGCCTGAATAAATGAAGAAATTTGGGTCTGCTAGTTGCAAAGGCTGCATATGCTTTAAAGATTCTACAGGTAAAGTACAGGATTGTAGATTCTTGTCCAGTTGTGCCAGAAGTTTTAAATTGGATGTGGGGCTTGACGGGAGAACATATGTTGAGTTGACGCTTTCTGGTCTTAGCCGCAAAGGTGAAGCCTTAAGCATGGGTAGATTTAAAATGCAAGTTAAACAAGTTAAACAAGCGTTCTGAAATAATGGAGTGGGTTTTATATCTTCCTGGTGGTTAAAGGTGAATACGGGGGTGGTGGTCAGGATTGACCTCTGATTGGACTGGTGGAGTCCAATTTCGGTGCATGAGTGTGTTGTGGCTTCCTCTGTAAGTAATGCAGTAATGCGTGCTGGTGTAATCCCTAAGAAGATGCGTTCTGGCAATACAGCTTAAACACTAAATCTGCTGTTTTATATATTTTTGCCGCTCTACTTGGGATGGATAGTTTTCTTACGAACAAAGTTTACAAGATTGTAGAGTTACCGTCACACTATTTTTAAAGGTCTAAATCGCCCGCGAGCTATTGCTCTGGCTTGAGCGTTTAACTTAAATATCTTCAATTGCCTCAAGCTTTCGATGACTATCTTGTAAGACAGCCTGGAATTCAGCCCAGAGTAATATATCTGCAAGAATAAATGTGACGATCGGAACATAAACAACGGGGTTGCTGTATTAAGCGAGGAAACAAATAAAAAATTAATAATCGATTTAGACAAAGGTAAGGGGCGACGGATTACGCGTAAAAAATGTGGTACTCGTAACAAATTATATCATTGTTTTATCGTTATCTTCTTTCCTTCTGGTATAATGGACAACGTTTTCCGCGCAAATCAAGGTAGTTACCCAGCTTACCAGCTTTACTAGAACATCCTCAACCTTCCAAAATGTTGCGAGAATGTTGCTTGCTCCATTTTTGCGGTTGATAGTACTTTGGGGTGTGAAGTCTGAATTCGTTGGTTTTGTGTTTGGTGCTGATCGTGGAACTTGGAGCGATGTGCTCGTTGATTTTAGTGTAGTTGTCGATGTGCTTTTGCTTACAGTGGGATTTGTGAAAGGCGCAGAGGAGACAATCAAAATGTTTTTACCTCCTTAATGTGGCCAATTGGCGAAAACCGTGCGGGGCAAACCATTCGGTCTACTTGGACAAATACGGGGACGCTGGATAAATCGTGCAACCACGTAAAAAATCGAAACATACTTATATATTTGGGACGCTTAATAAATCGTTCAACCAATAGCGAAGAACCAAAGAACCAAATTATCGCATCACTTTAGACAGGATGTGGATGCGCAGGACAACGCGTGAAAAAATGTGATGATCAAAACAAAAACACCGGGGTCGCTGTATTGAGCGAGAAAAACAAAAAATATAACAATCGGAATTAATCGATTTACACAAAGGTAAGGGGTGACGGATTACGCGTGAAAAATGTGGTACTCGTAACAAATTTTGTCATCGTTATCTTCGTTCCTTTTGGTATATAAAGTTGTCCTTGCAAAATAGGTAGTAAACCAGCTTCACTGGAACATCCTCAACCTTCCAAAATGTTGTGAGAATGTTGCTTGCTCCATTTTTGCGGTTGATTAGTAACTTGGGGTGTGAAGTCTGAATTCGTAGCTTTTGTGTTTGGTGCTGATCGTGGAACTTGGAGCGATGTGCTCGTTGATTTTAGTGTAGTTGTCCATGTGCTTTTGCTTCGAGTGGGATTTTTGAAGGGCGCAGAGGACTAGCTCTAGGCTCTAACTCGATGAAACGTTTAAGAGACAATCAAACATTTTTTTACCTCCTCAATGTGGCCAAGTGGCATGTAAAGCTCTTGGAAAAGCCGAAAACCGTGCGGTGCAAAACATTTGGTTCACTTGGAGAAATACGGGGACGCTGGATAAATCGTGCAACCACGTAATAAAAATTGAAACAAACGTATATACTTGGGACGCTGGAAAATCGTTCAACCAATTGAATCAAAAATACTTATATATCGGGACGCTAAATAAATAAATCGTGCAACCAAGATCGAAACAATATATATTGGGTCGCTGGATAAGCGTGCAACCCGTTGGATCGATGAATATTCCGTATTTAAAAAAAATTTAACTGGAGTCGCGTGATAAAGCAGATACCCAAATTAATCGAAAGCTAAGGTTTTTCGCTTTAGAGTTATACAGGTTCGCTCAATAAATTGCACAAAAGTAATTTAAGAACCAAATTATCGCATCACTTTAGACAGTCCACAACGCCTGAATAAATGAAGAAATTTGGGTCTGCTAGTTGCAAAGGCTGCCTATGCTTTAAAGATTCTACAGGTAAAGTACATGATTGTAGATCCTGTTCCAGTTGTGGCACTATATATGCAGAAGTTTTAAATTGGATGTGGGGCTTGACGGGAGAACATATGTTGAGTTGACGCTTTCTGGTCTTAGCCGCAAAGGTGAAGCCTTAAGCATGGGTAGATTTAAAATGCAAGTTAAGCATGTTAAACAAGCGTTCTGAAATAAAGGTTAAGGTTGCCTCCGAACCCGAGTCAATAAGTGCGTGTGCTGAG
The DNA here is from genome assembly GCF_016746245.2 of Drosophila santomea. Lineage (NCBI taxonomy): Eukaryota > Metazoa > Arthropoda > Insecta > Diptera > Drosophilidae > Drosophila > Drosophila santomea. The sequence continues at coordinate 17,103 of NW_025318990.1, forward strand.
TATTTAATTAAAGTCGTACTCATGGGGACCCCTTGAGTGTTTAAATATAGAAACGTTTGCACATTCGGTTGATTTGTTAATGGAGTGGACTTTATATCTTCCTGGTGGTTAAAAGTGTATACGGGGGTGGTGGTCAGGATCGACCTCTGATTGGACTGGTGGAGTGCCATTTCGGTGCATGAGTGTTATGTGGCTTCCTCTGTAAGTAATTCAGTAATGCGTGCTGGTGTAATCTTAAAGAAGGCAATACAGCTTTAACACAAAAAAATTATATGATGACGATTTTGTAAGATAGTCTCGAATTCAGCCCAGAGTTATATATCTGTCTTACTCATAAGGGATTGTTTCCATAGGGACAGAGTTATTTTTGGCAACTTGGCAAAGCACAGAAACATATGCAAGCAATCTCAGTTAGACGTGTCAATTTTTGTTGACCAGCAGCCTCTTGTTTTTGAAACGTACGTCAATCTGCCAACTCCGTTAGTCAGAGGTCAGGATTAACCGTTCTGTCAGTACAGCTTAAACACTAGATCTGCTCTTTTATATATTTTTGCCGCTCTACTTGGGTAGGATAGTTTTCTTACGAACGAAAGATTGTGGAGTTACCGTCACACTATTCTCAAAGGTCTGGATCGCCCGCGAGCTATTGTTAGTCCGCAGTGCTCTGGCTTGAGCGTTTGACTTAAATATCTTCAATCGCCTCGAGCTTTCGATGACGATCTTGTAAGACAGCCTGGAATTCAGCCCAGAGAAATATATCTGCCTGAATAAATGTGACGATCGGAACAAAAACGCCGGGGTCGCTGTATTGAGCGAGGAAACAAATAAAAATTAATAATCGATTTAGACAAAGGTAAGGGGCGACGGATTACGCGTAAAAATGTGGTACTCGTAACAAATTATATCATCGTTTTATCGTTATCTTCTTTCCTTTTGGTATATTGAACAACGTTTTCCGCGCAAATCAAGGTAGTTAACCAGCTTACTGGAACATCCCAACCTTCCAAAATGTTGTGAAATGTGCTTGCTCCATTTTTGCGGTTGATTAGTAAGTTGGGGTGTGAAGTCTGAATTTGTAGCTTTTTTGTTTGGTGCTGATCGTGGAACTTCGAGCGATGAGCTCGTTGATTTTAGGGTAGTTGTCAATGTGCTTTTGCTTTGAGTTGGATTTTTGAAGGGCGCAGAGGACTAGCTCTAGGCTCTAACTCGATGAAACGTTTAAGAGACAATCAAACATGTTTTTACCTTCTCAATGTGGCCAAGTGGCATTTAAAGCTCTTGGAAAAGCCGAAAACCGTGCGGTGCAAAACATTCGGTTCACTTGGAGAAATACGGGGACGCTGAATAAATCGTGCAACCACGTAAAAAATCGAAACAAACTTATATATCTGGGACGCTGGATAAATCGTTTAACCAATTGGATCAAAACAACTTATATATCGGGACGCGGATAAATCGTGCAACCAAGATCGAAACTAATATATTGGGTCGCTGGATAAGCGTGCAACACGTTGGATCGATTGAACTATTCCGTATTTGGAAAAATATAAGTGGATTCGCGTGATAAAGCAGACACCCAAATTAATCGAAAGCTAAGGTTTGTTGATTTATAGTTATACATGGTCGCTCAATAAATCGCACAAAAGTAATTTAAGAACCAAATTATCGCATCACTTTAGACAGGATGTAGACAACGCCTGAATAAATGAAGAAATTTGGGTCTGCTAGTTGCAAAGGCTGCATATGCTTTAAAGATTCTACAGGTAAAGTACAGGATTGTAGATTCTTGTCCAGTTGTGGCACTTTATATGCAGAAGTTTTAAATTGGATGTGGGGCTTGACGGGAGAACCTATGTTGAGGTGACGCTTTCTGGCTTAGCCGCAAAAGTGAAGCCTTAAGCATGGGTAGATTTAAAATGCAAGTTAAACAAGTTAACAAGCGTTCTGAAATAATGGAGTGGGCTTTATATCTTCCTGGTGGTTAAAGGTGTATACGGTGGTGGTGGTCAGGATTGACGTCTAATTGGACTGGTGGAGTCCAATTTCGGTGCATGAGTGTGTTGTGGCTTCCTCTGTAAGTAATGCAGTAATGCGTGCTGGTGTAATCCCTAAATCTTCTGTTTTATATAGTTTTACGATCTACTTGGGTTGGATAGTTTTCTTACGAACAAAGTTTACAGGATTGTAGAGTTACCGTCACACTATTTTTAAAGGTCTAAATCGCCGCGAGCTATTGCCAGTCGCAGTGCTCTGGCTTAAGCGTTTAACTTAAATATCTTCAATCGCCTAAAGCTTTCAATGACGATCTTGTAAGACAGCCTGGAATTCAGCCCAGAGTAATATATCTGCCAGAATAAATGTGACGATCGGAACAAAAACACCGGGGTCGCTGTATTGAGCGAGGAAACAAATAAAAAATTAATAATCGATTAAACAAAGGTAAGGGGCGACGGATTACGCTTAAAAAATGTGGTACTCGTAAAAATTATATCATCGTTTTAACGTTATCTTCTTTCCTTTTGGTATATTGGACAACGTTTTCCTTGCAAAACGAGGTAGTTAACCAGCTTTACTGGAACATCTCAACCTCCTTAATGTTGTGAGAATGTTGCTTGCTCCATTTTTGCGGTTGATAGTAACTTGGGGGGTGAAGTCTGAATTCGTTGGTTTTGTGTTTGGTGCTGATCGTGGAACTTGGAGCGATGTGCTCGTTGATTTTAGTGTAGTTGTCGATGTGCTTTTGCTTAGAGTGGATTTTTAAAGGGCGCAGAGGACTAGCTCTAGGCTCTAACTCGATGAAACGTTTAAGAGACAATCAAACGTGTTTTTACCTCCTCAATGTGGCCGAGTGGCATGTAAAGCTCTTGGAAAAGCCAAAAACCGTGCGGGGCAAAACATTCGGTTCACTTGGAAAAATACGGGGACGCTGGATAAATCGTGCAACCACGTAAAAAATCGAAACAAACTTATATATTTGGGACGCTGGATAAGCGTGCAACCCGTTGATTGAACTATTCCGTATTTGGAAAAATATAACTGGAGTCGCGTGATAAAGTAGACATCCAAATTAATCGAAAGCAAAGGTTTGTTGATTTAGAGTTATACAGGGTCGCTAAATAAATCGCACAAAAGTAATTTAAGAACCAAATTATCGCATCACTTTAGACAGGATGTAGACAACGCCTAAATAAATGAAGAAATTTGGGTCTGCTAGTTGCAAAGGCTGCATATGCTTTAAAGATTCTACAGGTAAAGTACAGGATTGTAGATTCTTGTCCAGTTGTGGCACTTTATATGCAGAAGTTTTAAATTAGATGTGGGACTTGACGGAGAACCTATGTTGAGTTGACGCCTACTGGGCTTAGCCGCAAAAAAGAAGCCTTAAGCGTGGGTAGATTTAAAATGCAACTTAAGCAAGTTGAACAAGCGTTCTGAAATAAAGGTTAAGGTTGCCTCCGAACCCAAGTCAATAATTGCGTGTGCTGAGTATTTGATTAAAGCCGTACTCATGAGGACCCCTTGAGTGTTTAAATATAGAACCGTTTGTACATTCGGTTGATTTGTTAATGGAGTGGACTTTATATCTTCCTGGTGGTTAAAAGTGTATACGGGGGTGGTCAGGATTGACCTCTGATTGGACTGGTGGAGTGCCATTTCGGTGCATGAGTATTATGTGGCTTCATCTGTAAGTAATTCAGTAATGCGTGCTGGTGTAATCCCAAAGAAGGCAATACAGCTTTAACACAAAAAAATTATATGATGACGATTTTGTATATCTGTCTTACTCATAAGGGATTGTTTCCATAGGGACAGAGTTATTTTTGGCAACTTGGCAAAGCACAGAAACATATGCAAGCAATTTCAGTTAGACGTGTCAATTTTTGTTGACCAGCAGCCTCTTGTTTTTGAAACGTACGTCAATCTGCGAACTCCGTTAGTCAGAGGTCAGGATTGACCGTTCTGTCAGTACAGCTTAAACACTAGATCTGCTCTTTTATATATTTTTGCCGCTCTACTTGGGTAGGATAGTTTTCTTACGAACAATGTTTACAGGATTGTGGAGTTACCGTCACACTATTCTCAAAGGTCTGGATCGCCCGCGAGCTATTGTTAGTCCGCAGTGCTCTGGCTTGAGCGTTTGACTTAAATATCTTCAATCGCCTCGAGCTTTCGATGACGATCTTGTAAGACAGCCTGGAATTCAGCCCAGAGTAATATATCTGCCTGAATAAATGTGACGATCGGAACAAAAACGCCGGGGTCGCTGTATTGAGCGAGGAAACAAATAAAAAATTAATAATCGATTTAGACAAAGGTAAGGGGCGACGGATTACGCGTAAAAAATGTGGTACTCGTAAAAATTATATCATCGTTTTATCGTTATCTTTTTCCTTTTGGTATATTGGACAACGTTTCCGCGCAAATCGAGGTAGTTAACCAGCTAATCAGCTTCACTGGAACATCCTCAACCTTCCAAAATGTTGTGAGAATGTTGCTTGCTCCATTTTTGCGGTTGATTAGTAAGTTGGGGTGTGAAGTCTGAATTTGTAGCTTTTTTGTTTGGTGCTGATCGTGGAACTTCGAGCGATGAGCTCGTTGATTTTAGGGTAGTTGTCAATGTGCTTTTGCTTTGAGTTGGATTTTTAAAGGGCGTAGAGGACTAGGCTCGAACTCGATGAAACATTTAACAGACAATCAAACAAATCATCAATGTAGCCAAGTGGCATGTAAAGCTCTTGGAAAAGCCGAAAACCGTGCGGGGCAAAACATTCGGTTCACTTGGAGAAATACGGGGACGCTGAATAAATCGTGCAACCACGTAAAAAATCGAAACAAACTTATATATCTGGGACGCTGGATAAATCGTTTAACCAATTGGATCAAAACAACTTATATATCGGGACACTGGATAAATCGTGCAACCAAGATCGAAACATAATATATTGGGTCGCTGGATAAGCGTGCAACACGTTGGATCGATTGAACTATTCCGTATTTGGAAAAATATAACTGGATTCGCGTGATAAAGCAGACACCCAAATTAATCGAAAGCTAAGGTTTGTTGATTTATAGTTATACATGGTCGCTCAATAAATCGCACAAAAGTAATTTAAGAACCAAATTATCGCATCACTTTAGACAGGATGTAGACAACGCCTGAATAAATGAAGAAATTTGGGTCTGCTAGTTGCAAAGGCTGCATATGCTTTAAAGATTCTACAGGTAAAGTACAGGATTGTAGATTCTTGTCCAGTTGTGGCATGCAGAAGTTTTAAATTGGATGTGGGGCTTGACGGGAGAACCTATGTTGAGGTGACGCTTTCTGGGCTTAGCCGCAAAAGTGAAGCCTTAAGCATGGGTAGATTTAAAATGCAAGTTAAACAAGCGTTCTGAAATAATGGAGTGGGCTTTATATCTTCCTGGTGGTTAAAGGTGTATACGTGGGTGGTGGTCAGGATTGACCTCTAATTGGACTGGTGGAGTCCAATTTCGGTGCATGAGTGTGTTGTGGCTTCCTCTGTAAGTAATGCAGTAATGCGTGCTGGTGTAATCCCTAAGAAGATGCGTTCTGGCAATACAGCCTAAACACTAAATCTGCTGTTTTATATATTTTTGCGCTCTACTTGGGTTGGATAGTTGTCTTACAAACAAAGTTTACAGGATTGTAGAGTTACCGTCACACTATTTTAAAGGTCTAAATCGCCCGCGAGCTATTGCCAGTCCGCAGTGCTCTGGCTTAAGCGTTTAACTTAAATATCTTCAATCGCCTAAAGCTTTCGATGACGATCTTGTAAGACAGCCTGGAATTTAGCCCAGAGTAATATATCTGCCAGAATAAATGTGACGATCGGAACAAAAACACCGGGGTCGCTGTATTGAGCGAGGAAACAAATAAAACATTAATAATCGATTTAAACAAAGGTAAGGGGCGACGGATTACACTTAAAAATGTGGTACTCGTAACAAATTAATCATCGTTTTATCGTTATCTTCTTTCCTTTTGGTATATTGGACAACGTTTTCCGCGCAAAACGAGGTAGTTAACCAGCTAACCAGCTTTACTGGAACATCCTCAACCTTCCTTAATGTTGTGAGAATGTTGCTTGCTTTATTTTTGCGGTTGATAGTAACTTGGGGGGTGAAGTCTGAATTCGTTGGTTTTGTGTTTGGTGCTGATCGTGGAACTTGGAGCAATGTGCTCGTTGATTTTAGTGTAGTTGTCGATGTGCTTTTGCTTAGAGTGGGATTTGTGAAAGGCGCACAGAAGACAATCAAAATGTTTTTAACTCCTCAATGTTGGACAAATACGGGGACGCTGGATAAATCGTGCAACCACGTAAAAAATCGAAACTTACGTATATATTTGGGACGCTTGATAAATCGTTCAACCAATAGCGAACAAAAGTAAGAACCAAATTATCGCATCACTTTAGACAGGATGTGGACGCGCAGGACAACGCGTGAACAATGTGACGATCGAAACAAAAACACCGGGTCGCTGTATTGAGCGAGAAAAAATAAAAATATAATAATCGGAATTAATCGATTTAGACAACGGTAAGGGGCGACGGATTACGCGTAGAAAATGTGGTACTCGTAACAAATTATTTCATCGTTTTAACGTTATCTTCTTTCCTTTTGGTATATTGGACAACGTTTTCCTTGCAAATCGAGGTAGTTAACCAGCTAACCAGCTTCACTGGAACATCCTCAACCTTCCAAAATGTTGTGAGAATGTTGCTTGCTCCATTTTTGCGGTTGATTTGTAACTTGGGGTGTGAAGTCTGAATTCGTAGCTTTTGTGTTTGGTGCTGATCGTGGAACTTGGAGCGATGTGCTCGTTGATTTTAGTGTAGTTGTCCATGTGCTTTTGCTTCGAGTGGGATTTTTGAAGGGCGCAGAGGACTAACTCGATGAAACGTTTAAGAGACAATCAAACGTGTTTATACCTCCTCAATGTGGCCAAGTGGCATGTAAAGCTCTTGAAAAAGCCGAAAAATCGTGCAACCACGTAAAAAATCGTAACAAACTTATATATTTTGGACGCTGGATAAGCGTGCAACCCGTTGATTGAACTATTCCGTATTTGGAAAAATATAACTGGAGTCGCGTGATAAAGCAGACAACCAAATTAATCGAAAGCTAAGGTTTTTCGATTTAGAGTTATACAGGGTCGCTCAATAAATCGCACAAAAGTAATTTAAGAACCAAATTATCGCATAGTTTAGACAGGATGTAAACAACGCCTGAATAATTGAAGAAATTTGGGTCTGCTAGTTGCAAAGGCTGCATATGCCTTAAAGATTCTACAGGTAAAGTACAGGATTGTAGATTCTTGTCCAGTTGTGGCACTTT